>NC_087167.1:10010000-10012500 GCF_035594125.1 Scylla paramamosain | reverse complement strand
ATTATTATTATTATTATTATTATTATTATTATTATTATTATCATCATCATCATTATTACTATTATTATTATTATTATTATTATTATTATTATTATTATTATTATTATTATTATTATTATTATTTTGCACAAAATTACCATCATCATCTTTGATCCGCCTGCCCCATACTTTTCTAACTGATTTGGCTGCCATTCTGTTGCTGCATCTACGATTGGGTCGCGTAACACGTCCAGCCATCACATAATGTGTATATATATATATATATATATATATATATATATATATATATATATATATATATATATATATATATATATATATATATATATATATATATATATATGTGTGTGTGTGTGTGTGTGTGTGTGTGTGTGTGTGTGTGTGTGTAGAGAGAGAGAGAGAGAGAGAGAGAGAGAGAGAGAGAGAGAGAGAGAGAGAGAGAGAGAGAGAGAGAGATTAGGTTAAAATGTTCCAAATATTTCTAAGCCTATACCTTATTCAGATTGATCGAAGACTGAATAAATATGAGTGATGTGTATAAATAATCAAATGAGTAACACCGGAAATCTTAGATGATATTTCATAGTTTAAATACGAAATGCTAACAATTTATGTACTAGCAGCCTTTGAAAAAGAAATAAAAAGAATCTCTCTCTCTCTCTCTCTCTCTCTCTCTCTCTCTCTCTCTCTCTCTCTCTCTCTCTCTCTCTCTCTCTCTCTCTCTCTCTCTCTCTTTTTCTCGTGCAGTTAACCATACGTATTTTGAGACTACGCAATCTTGTATGTGATGGTAAGGGTTTTATCAAGCCTTCAAACCATTTTTTTTTCTTTCTTTTTGGATAAAATAACAGGGTATAACATAAAATATAAATATTTTCAAGTCTAGTAAACGCTTTTTAGTAAAATAGGTTTGTGTGTGTGATTCACCTACCGTCGTCTGCTGGTCACCCAACCAGCCGTTCCCCTACGGAAACAGCTCAGAGCTCATAGGACTGAGACCACTGACACACCACTTACCGGGACAGCGAGGTCACAGCCCCTCTGGGTCCCGTACCTACTTGCTGCTAGGTGAACAGGGGCTACACATTAAGGGAATCGCCCATTTGCCTCGCCGCGCCCGGGATTCGAACCCGAGCCTTCTTGGCCCTAACCACTACACTACGCGGTGTGTGTGTGTGTGTGTGTGTGTGTAGATTGTCACATAGGTGACGTGGGGCTTATGGCCTGGCCCGCAGTTTCTGCTTTTCCCAGCTTGGATCACTTGGGCTTGTTTCGGTGGGGAATCTGGCTTGCCCGCCAAGGTGAAACGCAAGGTGCACCCATCAACGTGTCCATAAGGATCCGCCTGTGTGAAGAGAGACTAGTAAAGGAAGAGGATAAAAGGAAACCTATCAACAAAACTGCTTTCTGTAGCAGAAGCTCAGCTAATGTGTGTTTATCTCGGTGTCGTATATTGTTTGAAGGTCTGAGTATGAGGTGTGTGTTAAGATGTCTACTGCAGAGCCTAGCTGTTGGTGGATGGAGACTAGAGATACGGACGACCCATATGATTCTGAAGTGAAAGGTGTTTAAAAATCTTCCTGACTTCTGATCTTTCTAAAATTTCTGATTGGGGCAGAGCATATTAGTATTGTTCAATGTTTCATCTATCAACTCAACATAACCTTCCAGATAAGTATTCCCTCTTCCTCAGTGACACTCAACTGTTCCCTTTTTCTACACTGAACATCCTTGATCTGTCTTTTGCTTTTAATCTAAACTGGAAACTTCACATCTCACCTCTAGCTAAAACAGCTTCTATGAAGTTAGGTGTTCTGAGTCGTCTCCGTCAGTTTTTCTCACCCCCCCACCTCAGCTGCTAACTCTGTACAGGGCCCTTATCCGCTCATGTATGGGGTATGGTTCACATTTTTTTTTTTTTTTGGGGGGGGGGTTCCACTCATACCGCTGTTTTAGACAGGGTGGAATCAAAAGCTTTTTTGTCTTATCAGCTCCTCTCCTCTAACTGACTATCTTCAGCCTATTTCTCATTGTCGCATTGTTGCATCTCTTGCTGTCTTCTACCGCTATTTTCACGGTAACTGTTTTTCTGATCTTGCTAATTGCATCCCTCGTGCACAAGACTTTCTTGTTTCTCTCATCCCTATTCTGTCCACCGCTCTAAATGCAAGAGTTAACCAGTATTCTCAACCATTCATCCCTTTCTCTGGTAAACTCTGGAATTCCCTGCTTGCTTCCTATGACTCGAACTCTTTCAAGATGAAGGTTTCAAGATACTTATCATGTTTTTTTTTTTTTTTTTCTCCCTCTCCTTGTATCTGACATCTTATGGGAACTGGCAATAAATGGGCCTTTCTCTCTCTCTCTCTCTCTCTCTCTCTCTCTCTCTCTCTCTCTCTCTCTCTCTCTCTCTCTCTCTCTCTCTCTCTCTCTCTCTCTCTCTCTCTCTCTCTCTCTCTCTCTCTCTCTCTCTCTCTCTCTCTCTCTCTCTCTCTCTCTC
>NC_087167.1:9975000-10005000 GCF_035594125.1 Scylla paramamosain | reverse complement strand
CCCGAAGGATATAACACGGGAAGTGGTGATACAGATCAACAAGGAATTTTATCGATTGTTGGTCCGTCGCTGCATGACTACTCCGGTGTGCCGAAGGTCAACGCATATGACCCTTCAGCAACTAACCATTCCATGTCTTTCTGCGGAATTTCTCCAAACTTAAACAGAGTCAGATTTTGTGAGCTCCATTAGCGCGACAGTTTAACGCTAGGTACAAATTTATTAAGAGGATTTTCATCATTTTAGTATTGTCGTCTCCAATCCCAAGATGCCTCCATAACACTAGAATGTAATGACAAATATTAGTTGTTGTTTGTTGCATAAAGGCACATGGCTGAGGGGGCTGAGGGATAGAAATAGATGTACCGTTTTTCATGCTACGCTAGTTATAGGAATGACTATGCTCTTGGCACGTGAACCAAACACTGATGTAGCATACCAAATTCCGGCCCCTGGGAAGTTTATCACAATTTGAATTAACAATGCGAAATAGTGGAATACGTTATGATTGACCCCACCCTGAAAGCAAGACAACGAAATTATAACTTAGTTCTTGTTGTATCATTTAAGTAAAACATTTAAGGAATACCGATACCACTTTACTTGCAAAATCTAAGGTTAAGCATTAAATCTCAGTTGTTTATTTATTTATTTTTTTACTTCTTTGTTTATGCATTCAGTTCTTTTATTGTTTCGTATAAAATAAAAAAAGAGAAGATTGGAAGCAATAATATGTGTTGCATTGTTAAGAAATACTTTATTTGGTTTGACGTTGAGTGGGTCTGTTGCACCTGAAAGCTTTCCGCAGAAGTCAAGATAATTCACAGTAACAATGGGTTGACTTTCGGTGAAGGGAAGAAGCAAGTGCTGGAATCTAGTGAGAGGCACGTGGGAATTCACCCACTGCAGTATGATCCTCTGTTTCAGATAAAATACGATCTTGCGCCCTAATACGCGGGATCTTCCCTTTGAAGCCTGGATATTTTCACCGACTGCTTGGTTTATGAAGAAAGACATATAGATAGATTAAGAGAGAGAGAGAGAGAGAGAGAGAGAGAGAGAGAGAGAGAGAGAGAGAGAGAGAGAGAGAGAGAGAGAGAGAGAGAGAGAGAGAGAGAGAATCCGTCTGCGTTTCCAGTATCTGAATCACATTAAATGCACCTTTTGTACATTCACAGTCATTAAAAAGTAAAGATATGTATAGATATGTGTATTTAGTTAAGGAGATAGTCTATATTGAATTTTTGTAGGGCGTATCAAACATGTGAAGCTGTTTCGTTGCATTATTTACTTTTATTCATTTTTTATTCTTTACTTTATTTGATTGTTATTTATTTATTCTTTGTAAATTCATGAACAGTTTTTCTTTGTTTTCTAGTATGTGTGTGTGTGTGTGTGTGTGTGTGTGTGACAAGTTTACAGTTTCATGGGAAATATGTTATTCATGTTGTCTTGAACTTAAACGAGTATATATATATATATATATATATATATATATATATATATATATATATATATATATATATATATATATATATATATATATATATATATATATATATATATATATAATTTTTTTTTTTTTTGAGAGAGAGAGGATATATATAGCATAGCCATAAAAAAAAAAAAAAGTGATAGATAGTGTATTAAACAACTGTATCACCCCATCAATGATGTATTTAGACACTGCCTTTATATTGGCCAAATGTACGTTCGTAGTTGATGCAGTCCACTTTGTAAAGGCTTGTGCCGTTAGAGGTCATTTCTGTGTATCGGTCTATTTATTTATTTTATTTATTTTTTTTTTTATGTAGGTAAGTAGACTGGTGAATAAGAATCCAGGTAAATAGAAAAAAAAATCTATATAAAGTCAAATGTAAAGATTGAAAGAAACACACACACACACACACACACACACACACACACACACACACACACACACACACACACACACACACACACACACACACACACGGACAGAAAGGAGGGGGAGGTCGATGAAATATTCCTATGGGATTTTCTGCTGAGTTTAGGCGTGTTGCTGTCCTCCACACTCCCCTCTTCTATTTTACTCTCTTTTACTTCGATTCCCGAGAGTGACGTTTGGCTAGAGTATACCTAAACGTCACTGTATCGAACCGCTAGACACACCTGCTATCAGTCTAGAAGTGTTCCGATTTATGTGTGTTGCTTTTATCAGACACCTGGAGAATTTTTTTCAAAGACAAGAGAAGACTTGCGCATTGGTCAGGACGCAGTTTTAAGGATATGCGAGGACTTAAAACAACTCGGACGGTTCCCTTAGGTTTGACTCATAAAAGAATGTAGAAGACGTATCTGGAAACATACAGTTCTGATCTGAGGAAATGTTTAAAAGAACATTATTCTGGATCATCGGTACCCAACCAGGCATTTAATACAAGGACAGGTGATTGATTAGCATTCGTCTAGTCCTTGGCGTCTCAACCTTATCGTGACCACATTTGTACCGTATTTTTAGTGTTGCATTGCTGCCTTTAGTTTTCTGATTAGTAACTGCTTCAGTAAGTTGCAGAACATATGTAGTTGCAAGCTCACAGTACTATAGTAATGAGAGAGAGAGAGAGAGAGAGAGAGAGAGAGAGAGAGAGAGAGAGAGAGAGAGAGAGAGAGAGAGAGAGAGAGAGAGAGAGAGAGAGAGAGAGAGAGAGCAGTGGAGCGTTCTATAGACGGAGAGAAGCACCTTGTGTTAACTCCGTAGGGCGATAAGAAATCCTGGTATTGTAATCATGAAGACCACTACCAATTCTGACTTGGACATTCATTCACTTGGACTGACTTGGAATTCACTGACTTGGACATTCAATAGTGACCGCAGCACAGTTTATATGTTATGTTATCACTTGCAATGTACAAACAAATGCAAATAAATGCTGCCTGAGCTATGAGGATGATAAATTACTGGAATTGAAAGAACAAAACAGAAAGGATATAAAGGGAACAAATGATGATGTAAAACATATAAAAAGAAGATAAACTGAATATTTTGAGGGTCTGATGAATGTGGAGAATTAAGAGACAATGGCATGTTTGTGCATAAATCATGATGGTGGAAGGGTACATGACCGAGCACCATTAAGGACAGGGAATTTAAAGAATTAATATGCATTCGTAGTGAGGGAAAACGAACGATATATTTATAGAGGAAATTTAGTAAAACACTCATTTCAAAACATTGAAATTTACTGACGACAAATGTAATAGTGATGGCCAAAATTAATTTCAGGAAAACTTATACATCAGTTCTAAAGTTTTGGAGATAATGATGGAGATGATATCAGCAAGGTTAAAAGATATATGTGTAGAAGAGACTAAGAAGCAGTATTTTTTTTTTTCTCTCTCTTTAGGCGTGTAAAGAGTGACGGATAATTGGTATTGGGAAGTGATACTTTTTACCGCAGAAAAGGTGTTGTCGTTAGATGGCTTCTGCTTATGACGAACAAATGCTGAAGATTAATATGACTAGGCAGTGGCAATAGAAAGATCCAAATAATATATGTTGCAGATCAGCTCAGCGTTATCAATGAAGCACTGCTTTATATTGTAAGGCTGAACCGATAAGTATACCTAATGCAGGAAGTGAACAATTCTGAATACTTTAATCTTGTTTATGAAAGGGACTCTTTGGAGAAACAAGCGAAATATCCTTGTATGGAGAACAAGACGCAGCATCAGCGAGGTGCCTGATGAAAGAAAGGACAGAACTGCAAAATCAGAATATAAAAGAAAGACACTGCAGAATTAGCATGAGCATGTCTCAACACGAAAAGAGAGAGAGAGAGAGAGAGAGAGAGAGAGAGAGAGAGAGAGAGAGAGAGAGAGAGAGAGAGAGAGAGAGAGAGAGAGAGAGAGAGAGAGAGAGAGAGAGAGAGAGAGAGAACTTAGATTAAAGGTCAAAGTCAGAATTGAGGAGATAAAATGCTTGTGATGTGAATGGCATAGGTGAGAAAAGCAAGGTAACTGTACATGGATGATTAGAAAATATTAGGAGATAGGAAATTATTCGTCTCAGTGCTGGAAAATGGTAAAACGTTAGGACGTGATATAGTTTGATGACCTGGAGAGAATGGGTGGAGATGATAAGATGAAGGGGAGGTAATAAAGGACGACAGTGCTGTACTAAATGAGAAGAGGGACCCGTGAGATGGTGGGAGTGTGACAGATACAGAGTTTTGTGTTGTGGACATTCCTTTAAAGGCAGTGCAAGAGAGAGAGAGAGAGAGAGAGAGAGAGAGAGAGAGAGAGAGAGAGAGAGAGAGAGAGAGAGATTTATACTTTACTCAAAGAGTCAGTTTTCGCTCTGTTGACTAACAAAAGATTGTTAGTGTATCTCAGCTGTCTTCATATTGGATATACGGACGTTGTTATACTAATTCTTAAGTACTGCACACATAGTGAAGTCTTCGTCATGCATCTTTTTAGGTATCAATGATAACAAAATGCCCAGTATAAAAATGTTATGTGCGAATTAACACTACGGTAAAATGCAATTACACATTGGTATTTTATAAAATTTCCTAAGGATTACCTGTCCAATATTGCCTGTGCTGACGGACAGGCAAATATTTGTTATTCCACTCATGGCAGCAGTCTGACATGGGACTACCGGAAATTAATCGATTGCAGTTTGATGTTTGTTCAATTCAACCGTTAGGAACGTAAAATAGAGACGTTGAGTTTCATTAACCAGAGGGCATTTGTGAATTCACTTTTATCAACATACAATAGCGTGGATGGAGGTGTAGAGACAGTGGTTAGAGCTATGGTGAAGGAAGCAGGAAAGATGTTAGGAGGTATGAACAGACAGAGTAAGGCACTTGGAATGAATCTAAAGAGAATGATGTAAGAAACTTGAAATATGGCAGTAGCAGATAAGAAGAGATTAAATGTGATGCAGATGAGATGTCTAAGGAATACGCGTGGAGTAACTTTGATGGACAGTCAAAAATGAAGTAGGAAGGAGGACGGGTGTTGCGAGAGACTTGACAGGACGGGCAGAGCAATGTGTGCTGAAGTGGTATGGACGTGTGGACGTGTTGAGGAAATGGAGGAGGATGGCTGAAAATAGTAAGATCAAGTGTGAGAGGTGTGAACTTGCAAGGAAGGTCACATAAGGGATGGATAGATGATGTAAAGGAAAGGAAGCTTCAAAGGCAAGAGGACTGACACAGGGGTATGTTAGAATGATTGTGAGTGACAGAAAGGTGACGTCGCACATTGATGGTCTCACACGGGTATGGAGCAAATGGATATGATAGGAAAGAATAAGTGTTATGAAGGAGCCTTTTTCCGGACTAAACTGTACAAACTGTGCGACTGATCCTCGAGTACTTTCTCTTCTCCTTTGGGGGACAAAGTGCAGAGAACGGTGTGAATGTGAAAGTCGTGTGCCTTGTCTTAGCTGCCACCATTTTTTTGGGGGAGAGAGAGCCTTATTCTATGTATGTATATATGTATGTATGTATGTATGTAGTAGTAATGCTAGTTATAGTAGTAGTAGTAATAGTAGTAGTAGTAATAGTAGTAGTAGTAGTAGTAGTAGTAGTAGTAGTAGTTGTTGTTGTAGTAGTAGTAATAGCAGTAGTTTCTTTTCTTTACTTACTCCTCTTGATTGCGTCATGCCGAAATGGTAGCGCTGGTGTACGTGATGGAATGGTAGTATGGCTGTGTCGCAAAACAGTGTATTTATAATCAAATAAATAAAGTAAATAGATAAGTGAAATTAAATAAATATGAATGAATACATAGATAAGTTAATATACAAAATTAAAAATAAATCAGTCAATGAATTCCTTATAGCATTATGTTCGTGGGCGCAGATTTGTTGAAGCTTGGTGCATTATGTATTTATTTTGTTAAAACTTGTAATAGAGTCACGAGTTATTATTATTGTTATTATTATTATTATTATTTTTTTTTTTTTTCACAGTACCATGAGCGTGCTTAACTACTAATTTGCCTTCTCCGTCAGCCATGCATTAAACACCTCGGTCAATACGTTTGAAAGTTTGAAGATTGCAGGGATGTTCTTCAAGTTCCAAGCTTTTGTTTATTATTACACTTGCACTCAGTAATGTTGTGAGGTTTGTAGGCTGAAGAATATGAGTCTCTTCACGCCTAGGAGAAAAATAGAAATGGGATGATGAGAGCAAATATAACTGTAATAATACAATAATCCTGTCATGAATAGACAAACTAAACTGCAAACCATTTGATAGCGTTGTTTTTCACCCATTTCCTCTGGGTGTACCCAGCACCTTAGCTCCTCACTTCTCTGCATACAGATGCTCAGAATGGGGGAAACATCAATCACCACTTTAGCAACCAAGAAAATGCATAGTTGTCAGCATGTACACATTTTAACACACACACACACACACACACACACACACACACACACACATACACACACACACACAAGTTCATGTTGCAGTCACTGTACACTCATAATGTTTCACTCATCATCATCACCATTATTATTATTATTATTATTATTACTATTATTATTATTATTATTATTATTATTATTATTATCTTATTTTTCAGTGAAGAACAGGTTGCCAGCCTGGGAAGAAAATAACTATCATAGTCCTTACGTGGCTAAGGAATAACTTGGATCACTCTGGAAAAACTTGCCGCTTACAGTGTTGTTATAAGCACCGGTACATGTGAAGAGAGTGGTCGGCTGGCGAGCAGTGAGCGGCCACAGGATGAGGGGGCAAGAAGGACATCCATCACGCCTCGCCTTGCTTGGCTGCCTGGCGTCTTTGTGTGGTGAGTGGTTGCCTTGTTATTTATTCAGCATGCCGGAGTGACTTGCAGTCTTTCTGTCTTCCTCCACATATGTCAGTATGCCTTCCATAAATGTACGTTACAAATTAATTTATGTATTTGTTTTCATTCATTCATTTTATTTATTTGTTTGTTTTATTTGATTTGATTTGATTTGATTGATATGTTCATTTTATTTTTTTATTTTATTTATTTTATTTATTTATTTATTTATTTTTTTTTTTTTATTCATGAGAGCCTTTAGCCAAGGGAGAGAAGAAAGAGAAAGAAAGGCATCCTGAAGATGCCTGTGCCTCAAGAGGACAGTTCACAAACAGATATAAAGCTACACTGAGAAATGTCTAGAAGCTTCCCTCCTTAAAGAGTGTAAGTCAGGCAACAGAAACTAGAGAAGAAGGATTATATATATATATATATATATATATATATATATATATATATATATATATATATATATATATATATATATATATATATATATATATATATATATATATACACACACACACACACACACACACACACACACACACACACACACACACACACACACACACACACACACACACACACACACACACACACACACACACACACACACATTTGAGTCTCTCTCTCTCTCTCTCTCTCTCTCTCTCTCTCTCTCTCTCTCTCTCTCTCTCTCTCTCTCTCTCTCTCTCTCTCTCTCTCTCTCTCTCTCTCTCTCTCTCTCTCAACAAAAACCAAGTGACCACATATTCTATAGGGTAACAAAATTCTGCTTGTATTTTTCTTCCGAGTATAATACATATTAATTTTGCAACGTTTCAAATATTTAATAGTGACCGGATGGCCTGTGTAAAAACATGCACGCCTAGGTCACAATTTCTAAAAGTATATCGGTTTTCTTTTTAACGAGGTCTTTTAATAAGCCTACCAGATAGTGTAAATATTTTGTTTTTCTTCACACATTGGCTTGAATATATTTCATATAATTGTGTTTATTTTGCATTGTTTGAAATTATATAATTTTCGTATTCCGCGTTGAGCGTCTGACGATTTTGTGAAATACTCTCACAAATTGGTGGAAGTTTATGAAAAAATCGGTTCCGCTAACTCCTACTTAATAGTTCCATAGAAAAATGAAATAATATGTGTATATAATGTAGGGAAATTTTAAGTAACTGATATTTAATATTTTGAAAGTAATGGAGGAAATAAGGCCGGATTTGTGGAGCCTGAAGCCAATAGAGTTCTGTTGTCTCGTCCACCAGCGGGTCATGGGAAGTCTTGAGCCTGATAGATATACCTGAACGCCGTATCTTGGTGAGAAGAGATCTGAATGATGATACCGTCAAGAAGTCATTTCTTTGTAGTTCAGGTCAGGTGCACCCGCCTCTCACATGCCCAATGCTCTGAAAAAAAAAAAAAAAAAAAAAATCTGTGAAGGGAATGTAGTCACTAGTCAGGGATAAACTTCTGCCCTTATTTCCATCACCAGTGGATTTTATCAGAGAACGTTTATGACTGTTGTTTTCATGTTTGTTTTTACATTTATTTATTTATGATCTTAATGTTGTCCCCGTAGTACATCGAGAAAGGTTTAGCGACACACACAGTGATCAGGGTTGAAGGTTAGTGTTACGATACCTGTATTCCTTACCCATCGTAAAATGCAACTTAAATGAACAGAGTGAGGTGACTGAATCCCTTCTCTGTATTTCAGTTTTCATAACAAGACCAGGCACTTACCTCAACTAACTACAGATTCTATTTTTTAATGCTTTGTTTGCATTCATTTTGTCCAATACATGTGTGCCAAATCCAATAGTTTTCTTTTCCTTTTTTTTTCATAATCCTCTTTGATTACATGATTAGTTAAAATTTTACCTCGCATCAGTCAGCCTGCACACATGAATAATTATATGAATTGCCCGTGCACACTTAAACAATCATGAATTACTCGTAAATGTTTCATTTTGCGATCTTTGGCTTTTCTTAACTGAATACTGATGATTTTCTGTAGGATTTTGATTAGATTATTTTTTTTGCCTCAGACTCACCAAGAAGCTGTTATTGCATCGAAGATAAATTTTCATTCTCAAAGTTATCCAGTTATGGAATTAAAGCCTCCCACTATTTTCTCTCAAACTTGCTCTGCTGCTGTTGTAAAGCAGTAGACCAAAACTGCATTTGAAAATAATGAAGTTTAACTAAGTTTTGTACTTCATGAACAGCGATCACAATTGAAGTAATGACGTAGTTTTAAACTACTTGTGAGCCATTCCACTCTAAACATGAATTGAAATGGATCATAAAGAGACCAACTGTATTAAACTTTTACTGGTCTTTCTTTTATTTGTGAACGATATCCTGAATTGTGTGGTCTCCAGTGGCTGAAAAAAAAAAAAATCCATTCATCACAAAATCATGCTGTAAATTGCTCTATAATAACCGTGAGATAACCCTTCCCCTCACTGATCATTGATAGCGTTTTGTTACACACACACACACACACACACACACACACACACACACACACACACACACACACACACACACACACACACACACACACACACACACACACACACACACACACACACACACACACGCACACACACACACACACACACACACACACACACACACACACACACACACACACACACACACACACACACACACACACACACACACATCTCAATTCTTATAAAATTAGTGTAATTCAGCAAATCTAGGGCACGGATACCTTTTATTTGAACGCCATTTTTGCCGCGAAATGATATCCAGTGTAGCACAAAATGTTCGTTATGGAAACGGGGCGCCAATCACAAGCATAAACCTTCGTATGTAAATGTCCTTATAAGAAAATCAATGAAATAATGGAATAACAAAAAAAATAAATAAATAAATAAAAAAAAAAATAATAATAATAATAATAAATAAGTAAAAAATCGAAAAAGAAACATGCCTGGATGGCTTATCTAGGGAACCTGTGTCTGAAGATGTTGTTAGAAGTTCTGCCATGTTTTTCTTAATAGTTTTCATATGTTCGTTTTGAAGCCAAAATTCTCTTTTGCGTCTACGCACAACAATATTCCTTACTTGTGCCCGCAGCCTTGAGTTTTCAATGTTTATTATCAACTCGGTAGCTATATAGTACCTCTTGGGAGACGTTTTGCAGGCGATTGCAAGTGTTTAGCAGTTTTACTGCCATTATTCATCTATAAACGAAACGAAATATTTTAAATGCATTGCCATTTTCCCTTTCACTCTGAAAAACTCGTGATTACTTTTGCATCGATGCTGTTTCACAGATCTTGTAGGGAAGGTGAAAGTGCTGACAGATAGTATTTCGTATTAGAGGCAAGAACGACACGGCCATGGAACTGATCCAAATGATAGCCACTCTCCTCTTTGTCTCTCTCTCTCTCTCTCTCTCTCTCTCTCTCTCTCTCTCTCTCTCTCTCTCTCTCTCTCTCTCTCTCTCTCTCTCTCTCTCTCTACTCGCTGATAACTTTAAATATCTTTGTCTCTCTTTTTTTCTTTTTTTCTTTTTTTTTTTTTTTAGCTGGGGTTAGCTGCTATTCCGCTTTTGATAGTGACTGTTATTACCAAATTTGCCTTCAGCTTTGTGTGATGGGCGTTGGTTCCAGCTACATTTAGTTCACAAAGACAAAGGAATCTTGAATCTGGCTATGATGACCAACTAAGAACTTGCCTTTAAAAATAAAGTTACAAAGCAATGTGTATCTGGGAACAAAAATAGATAAATAAATAAGTTTAGTAACCAAATTAAATCATAGTTTTCTCTCCCTCAATTACGACAAAAAAAAAAAAAATAGAAACAGCTTTGCCTCACCAAATTCTGGAAACTCAAAGCAAATATGAGACAATCCAGCTTATTTATATATGTACCTCTCTCTCTCTCTCTCTCTCTCTCTCTCTCTCTCTCTCTCTCTCTCTCTCTCTCTCTCTCTCTCTCTCTCTCTCTCTCTCTCTCTCTCTCTCTCTCTCTCTCTCTCTCTCTCTCTCTCTCTCTCTGTGTGTGTGTGTATGTATGTATGTATGTACATTTGTATAATGTAGTTAGGAAAACGATAAAGAGGAAAAATTAATTTAAAAAATAAACTTGATAACACTGTTGGAAAACGGAGAGAAGCGCCAGTTTATTCCTTGAAGTGTCTTAATACTCATCTTTTGAAATGGTGTAAGATGTACGTAGGAGGCAATACCGAAACAGGACGAGAGTTCCAGACTTTACCAGTAAAAGGGTAGAAAGGCTTTTGTGTAATGTGGCCACGAGATGGGGAGACATGTAGTTAGCAAGTTCGGAAGAGCAGTAACCGTGGAAATAAGGTATGAGATAGGGAGAGACTGCAACGGTGAATGAGAATCAAGATCATCTGTGTGGGAAGAAAAATCGATGAAAAAAAAAAAATGCTAACTGGTAATTTATACACGAGCGGATAAGGTGTAGAGTATTCAACTGAGAGAAAGAAACGTATTGGCTGAGGCGACTTATAAACGTAGGTGTAACTTCATGGAAATCGTTTCTAGTAAGAGAACATATGAGAAATATCCAGATGAAATTTTTAGTGAAGGACAGACCAGTTCGGTATGTTCACTGTCAAGGCGGGGAGAAAGTTGAATGTCTGTGAAAAAAAAAAATAAAAAAATAGTGTATACTTGTCTGAAAGGTTGTGTCGAGTGGATGAAGGAAGAAAAGTCGGAGAAATACAAGGTTTGCCCTGCCCCATTCTGAAATATAGAAATATCAAAAGTTAGTCGCTCTGTGGCTTCTGTTGAAATATTCCTATACATATACGCGTCCCTCAGAGTACCTGTAGCATTGTTTACTCATCACCTTCGACACCTCCGCCGATGCCACTTATATTCTTTTCACTTTATTTAATTTGGTGTTTTACATAAGTCTTTTTTTTTCATATATTAAATCGTATTTTTTTCTCTCTGTCTTTATTTGGCAACACTCAGAGGAAATAGATAAAAATGCTTCTCTTATAAATTAAAAAGATGGAGGTGAGATTGGTAATAATCAAATAACGATAATAATAATGATGATAATAATAATAATAATAATAATAATAATAATAATAATAATAATAATAATAATAAAGCAATACATGAAAAATTTAAATGTAAATGTTGACGCGTTAGCTGTCCCAATAACTACGTGGCTACGACGATATGAAGGTGCAAAAATTCAACAGTAATTAAGAGCGATACGAGTAACTTAAAGACCATCGTAGCCTGTGTAAATATACTGAAGCTTGTATTTGACTGTTTTGCAGGCTATGCATCTGATAACACAAAACTCCAAAATTCAGCACTTTCTTTACCATTGGAT
This sequence comes from Scylla paramamosain, assembly GCF_035594125.1. Lineage (NCBI taxonomy): Eukaryota > Metazoa > Arthropoda > Malacostraca > Decapoda > Portunidae > Scylla > Scylla paramamosain. The sequence continues at coordinate 9,992,819 of NC_087167.1, read as the reverse complement.
ACAACAATTATACCTGTTCGTAAATATACTTCTTTACTTTGTCCAGTCAGATTGGGTAAGCAGATCAAGAGAAGGTTCTGAAGCAAGGAAATCAGTTCTTGGCTTGCTTGATTTTCACTGTTTTTTAACTCGTTTCGAAGTTCTGCTCTACCTCAACAGTTTGCGTTAATGAAGTGCAAATTGCCGTTCAACTCTTGAGATTTGTTTACATTCATTAAGATCATCGTTTTCCTCAGTTTCCCACCAGACCTTAGCAAGACACTTATCCATCAATTTTTGACCACTGCATTGACCCTTTTATGAGCTGGCATTTCAATGGGCATTTTTTTTATTGGATTTTTGTTGCCCTTGGCCAGTGTCCTTCCTACATAAAAAAAAAAAAAAAAATATGTTTTCCTTCCTCAAATTCTCTACATAGCTGTTATGTTCTCTACATGGAACTCATTACATGCCTTGTTGGAGACTTCGATTTTGTGTACTATGAAAGGTTTACGTTGTGGGAGTGAGTGTACGGCATTGCACTGATTAAGCAAGATGTCCAATATTGTTTGCACTGGTTGTATGGCTCTCTCTCTCTCTCTCTCTCTCTCTCTCTCTCTCTCTCTCTCTCTCTCTCTCTCTCTCTCTCTCTCTCTCTCTCTCTCTCTCTCTCTGTATCTTAATAACGATAGAGACTATATTTTACAATTCAAAGAGCTACAAAGCCCTTGGTAATTTGCTGCTGCTATTATACTCTTTGGAATATTGTAGTCAATTACCGCAATTCATAATGTATAGATATAGTTTGGATATGAAAACTTAATTAAATTAATAATGTTGACAAGTTTTCCTAATGTAAGAGAGAGAGAGAGAGAGAGAGAGAGAGAGAGAGAGAGAGAGAGAGAGAGAGAGAGAGAGTTAGATGCATATTGGTTGTGGCGGACACTGTCGTTTTGATGCGGAACCCAAACGTTAAACTCTAATTAAAGAACGTAATAGGAAAGGGTACGAACAGGTACAGTCGCTTTGCAGTCTGACCCATAACTAATTTCCGGATGTATAAGGTTCACTTAGTTCGTAGGTTTTGAAATCCTTCCTGATCCGAGTAAAGATCTCGTGTATTGAATATTTATTTGATCATTTACCTTCTCGATGAATCAGGAACATCGTACAGCAGAGATGGGTTTTATGTATGTCCACATGGCAACCATACAGTGTGTCCAGCTCAGGAAATGGAAATTGAAGCGCTGAAGAGATGCTGACTTGAGTTATGGTCACTGTTCTGGCTGGCTATTGATCCAGCTTCAGTATAAGGATGAAGGCGGGGATGAGACGCGGCACTTGTCGAGTTTAGAGTGAGTCGAGTTGCCAGCTCCTAATTGGTGATCGTCCTGGATTGGCCACCAATATTGTTCTACGTAATTAAATGATGGAAGCATTGAACGTATCAAGTCGAATACACACACACACACACACACACACACACACACACACACACACACACACACACACACACACACACACACACACAAACACAAACACACACACACACACTGCCAAGGAAATTATCAGACTGCCAACATTAATGAGTAATCTTCGTCTTAGTCGATACATGCCACTGTCTTCCCTGATTGTGTGGTATTGCCACATGGTGTAGTCTGCTCGTTAGTCAGGATCAGGCATGGTTTGCGTTGTCCCTCTCGTCTTAATGTTCCTCCTCACCGCCTCTGCAAAACCCCTTTCCGCTCTCTTCATAATACTCCACTACACCCACCACCCTTAAAATATTCGTTCCTAGTTAAATCCTCATTAATAAAACATTCCATGATCTCTCCCTTGAAGTCTGTGATTGTGTTTTTGCATATGTAATCACTCACGAAATATCTCGGTTTTCTTGTGCTAAAATGTGAAATATTTTTCAATCGGGGAACAAGATCAATAGCTGCGGAATTCAACGCCGGGGAGCAACAAACACGGGTGGTTGTCGCTCGCTTCACCTATAAGATGAAAAAGAAAAACCAGAAATATTTAACCAAACTGCCTTTTTCGATATATTTCTTTTATGAATCGGCTGAAAATTTTTACGTTATTTATTATTACTGGACTATCTTTTGCATTATCCAGTTGAAGGAGGCTGCTTATGCTGTCTTCTCGTAAAACTTTTTTTTTTTTTTCCTGGCAAAACTACATAATCGGTACGGTACTGAACGACGTTTACTTTTTCTCCTGTCGAGCACATAAAGAAATTTCGTAATACAAGTGTGCAAGAAAGGACGAGGGAAACTTGCGCTTTAGAGATTTGTGTTAATGTTGATAAAATGTATTGTAGTTTGGGAACATAGCAACACTATTCTAAAGTTTTCATGTCGTGCTAATATCACGCTGCGATCTGTACCTCAGGAATCTACGTGCTGTGAAAGATAAATATCTGGGAAACCAATACCGTCTTTATTATTATATGGGGTTTTTAATCTACTGAACACAATAGCAATATATTATGTTAAATATCAGACTGTGTATACTTCAGTTATTTGTTTAAAATCTTTATTGATGCTACATTTAACACAAAGTTATCTAGCGTAGCTTGGAAGATAAAAGTAATTTATGCCTTGGCCAGGATTCAGATTCACATTTGGGTAACCAAGTATGAATCAGATCTCGCAAGCAAACCTTATCACCTCACCACCACGAAGACACGAAATTATATAATTCTGTCCTCTCAAAACAAACTCAAATTGTGTGTATATATATATATATATATATATATATATATATATATATATATATATATATATATATATATATATATATATATATATATATATATATATATACATATATATATATGAGAAACATGATGAAAAATTTAAATAAATAAAGAGCATGCTTATAATAAACCTTTAATAATCGTTAAATTAGTCGTATTTTCAAATGTGTATTGGTTTTGTGATTTTATCACCACCTTGCCGAAAACCTGAGTATTAGCATGATTTCAAATAATCTTCATAGAAACCCATTTTGTCCATAGTAACGTGTATATGCTGTCTCACGAAAAGCCACGTATGTGAAACTGTAATGCGTCATCTCTGCGTTGAATATCTAAGATGCCATTATAAACATGGTCTGCCAATCAATAATTTCATGTTCATCTCGTTCGATGCGCATATGCTGACCTAAAACTTAGAAAAACAATATTCCATCGTCAAGGTGCTTTCAGCGCGTTCGAAAATTGGAGTTTAATGTCTTCTGAAAGTGGTGTGTGAAATAATAGAAGTGAAAACAGTGTTCGACAGATATCCAATTGTGTGGTGAGTGCATCTCGCGTTCACTGTAAAAGAGTGAGGAAAGGTAAAGAGAATGTGTGAGAGAAATTCTTTGCCTTTATGACATTTATTTCCATGGAGTGAAAATTTGGAGGACGAACAGACTCACCAAGCCATCCACCGACCTATTACACACTATGTGTAGGTAAAGACTTTAAATAATGAGTGTTTCATAAAGATTCGACCTTAATATCACTAAAGCATTGACGAATAATAATCAGTGGTGTTATGAAGAGAACTATGTCGTCTCAACGTTGCTCATAATTGTTCCGTGATAAATGTACACGAGTAAAGCGATGTTGTGGAATACAACATTGAAAAACAAAGTAAATGTTGAAAATCACGAAAATTTTAATTAGAATAAAAGTCATGAATGCAAACGCCATAAGCACTGCACTGAATGCTTTGGACTTTATTTTATTTCATGTTGTATTTTTTCATGCACGCATTACAGATTTATACGCATTGCTTTATCTGTTATATCACTGCCCTACACGATGATTCCAAATATGGACATACCATGCCAACACTCCTTAACGATATTATGTCATATGTACAAGTACGGATTGATATATTCAACACTGATAGCATTACATGAAGTCATGTGGGTCGTGTTCAGGACCTCCGAGTATACCGCCGCTACCAAACGCTCCTTTTCTTAAACTGATATTGCCTTTCCCCCGTACTGACGTGAGTTAATTTTATTAGTGGCTCTTTTCATCATTCTCATAATATACTCACTGGGGCTTAGTACCATCAGTCTGAGGATTTCGTTTATTTTTCATATATATATATATATATATATATATATATATATATATATATATATATATATATATATAGAGAGAGAGAGAGAGAGAGAGAGAGAGAGAGAGAGAGAGAGAGAGAGAGAGAGAGAGAGAGAGAGAGAGAGAGAGAGAGAGAGAGAGAGAGAGAGAGAGAGAGAGTGTTATATGAAGAAGGGTGTCCTTGACGGTGTCCTCAATATCCCTCAATAATAGAGGACGAAAAGTCTTCCTTCTTGTTAGTACAATGTGTGTGTGTGTGTGTGTGTGTGTGTGTGTGTGTGAAGGGGAGAGAGAGAGAGAGAGAGAGAGAGAGAGAGAGAGAGAGAGAGAGAGAGAGAGAGAGAGAGAGAGGAGACTTTGAGGGCAGGGGACGTCGAGGGTTATCGGAGGTTATTATCGGCTCGTGACTGGTGGGCAGGAAGCTCTCGCCGTCACCGAGGTGGACTGGTCGGTGACTCGTTGTGGAGCAGATGACATTAACTCATTCAGCACTAGATACACTCTCGAAGCGTCACAAGAAATCACCTATTATTAATCAGGAAAGGAGTGAAAAGAGATATAATGCTATTTGATGAGTAGCTAGAGGACATTTTAAACGCCTTCAGTACAATAAAAATCACCTTAAAGTCAATACAGCTTTGTAATGGTATCCGGAGTGAAAGTGAGCTAATGTCTTGCCACTCAAAGGCTTAAAGGTGTTTTTGACTCATTCCAGTCATGTGTTCGAGTGAGTGATGCAGCACGTAGGTGTTGGCAGAGTGAGTTCAGTCTGAAGTGGATAATAACTTGTGATATGTTGTTATTGCCATTTGTTTTATAGTAATTTTTATAACACCCATGAGATTTTTCATAAATGATATCGTTAAACAGAGGAACTGTAACAGCTGCTGATTCACCAGCAGGAGGCAAGACAGAAATGTGGGAAGAAAACGATGGTCCAAGGCTTGTGACAGTCATTTTTCGTCCTTAATTGTGATGAGGAAAGGAGAAAAAAGTAGCGTAATTGCAGTTGTGTCCGATTCTTGCTGAGTCTCGGGCCGCGAGGAACGTTGGTTGGCGGCTGAAGTGCGAGACAGGAGCTGTGACCGGTTGCTCCCTTTAGCTGGCTGACTTTTACACATTATTTCTCACACTAAGAAAATGCTTGCCGACGGAAGATGAGGAAGCACCGCAGCATGATGTTTTTCTGAATTGATTTACTGTTCCGTGTTCGAGTAAGTTTCAATAAAGAAAAAAAAATAATTATAAAAGCTTTCCATTAATGACTGCAGTGATTTATTGGTGTTATCTAGTCAGTATCACAAAAGGATAGTTTTCTCAACCCTGAGTTGCAGGCTGCCTTCGTCCACTAAGTAACGTTAATGGAATTTCGTTTACCATGAAAAGGAGTTGTGATAAGAGCAGGGGAAATGGTTAGCAAAGTTATCTCCTCTCCCTTTTCTCTGCTGCAGTAACCTTACCCTAACACTACTTATTTTTTCCAACAGCAGTTCGACAGTATGATAATCTTTTACAACGTTTGATATGCATACTAAGAGGAAGAGGAAGAGGAGGAGGAGGAGGAGGAAGTGTAGAAGGAGAAGGAAGCAAAGAGGTGTAGAGGACTTAGTCAAAATGTGTAGATGGTTCAGTTAGGTTAGTTGAGGCGAGATTTGGTGATGTTACGTGAGGTGAGCTGCTCTTAGGTTTAGTGAGGTGAGGTGAGTCAGTCAGTCTGTTAGTGTGTCAATGAGTCAGTGAGTCGGTGAGGAAGGAAGGAATGTAGACGACTTACTCAAAATGTGCATGTAGATATGATAAAAGGCGTGAAAAACGGAGGAGCGAAGGTAGACGCGTATTAATATATAGTTTATTCCTCTTCATTTCAGGTTTTTCTTTTCAACGAATTTCCTGTTTTAAAATTTGTGTTGAATTTTAAGCTTTGCATCGTGTTGGGTGGCTTTCGGTGTGTGTGTGTGTGTGTGTGTGTGTGTGTGTGTTTTCCCCTTTTCTTCTATTTACCTATCGACATAGTTTGTGTGGGTAACGCCCCCAAACTATTTATCGTCGGCATTGCATTTCTACATTTATTCTATGAAAATGCGTTTTACGATAATGATTGTGTTTTAGTAAGATTACAGTAATTAGAACGTTTGGTAGGTGTGCATCTTCAGGCTTCACCAGTTAGGAAAAGGTTCACCGATAGGCAGAAATGTAATAAATTTTCTGCCACTTGTTGAAAAAGACTGTTTTCTTTTTGATGTTGGATGTGTGTGTGTGTGTGTGTGTGTGTGTGTGTGTGTGTGTGTGTGTGTGTGTGTGTGTGTGTGTGTGTGTGAAACGCATTTAATAATGAACAAGAAGGGAAGACTTAACACATGAAGATGTCGACGTACTTAAACATAGGAACAAAGTTAGCCAATTAGTCTTCAAAGTTTTGGGCTTGGTAATGAGTTGTCTGCAAACCAAGAGAGAGAAAATATACTACATATGAATACACAATTTGATATCAGGTTCGTTGTACAATTCCTCAGAGACAGTAACACGACGGACTGCGTCTTGGCAAATGTAGAAGAATGGTAAAACACGAAAGGAGTGACAATATTGCTTGTATTTGTCATGTGAACGCACGTTTTGCTGAATTTAGTCTACGTCAAATGTAAATCTAGAAGAAAATTAGAAACATTTATGAATTAATTATACCGAATTCAAAAGAACGGAAATGGGCATAATAAAAGCATTCCATTTCTATACACCCAAGCAACCCAGTTTTTTTTTTTTTTTTTTTTACGTTTAGTACAAATCCACTCAGTTAGTGAACAACTATGTTTTTTTTTTTTTCCTGATGAATTGCATTTAAGTAATGTTCACTGTTTTATGAACGCTTCAAATAATATATTGCACGGAGTGATTATGCCCAATTTATCTATATAAAAAGAATGCGACAGCGTTCCGTTACAGTCCTGTTAAATTTTACTACCATACAGCTGTGAACCAGTGATCCGCTTATAGACGTCGAGACTTCTGTCATTATCATCACTACTACTACTTCTACTACTGCTACTATGTATGACTACCATTGCCTCCACCACCACCACAACTACTACTACTACTACTACTACTACTACTACTACTACTACTACTACTGTACTACCACTACCACCATACAACAACAACAACAGCAACAACAACAAAAACAACAACAACATCAACTTCTACTACTACTACTACTACTACTACTACTAATGCCAATACTACTACTATACTACTACTACTACTACTACTACTACTACTACTACTACTACTACTACTACTACTACCGCTACTACTATTACTTATTTCATTAATATTTCAGATATGATGAAAAATGTTTGGGCTCTGAAAGAAGTTGCAGAAAAAGGCGTTGATTTATGATTAAACCTCTGTGATACAAAAAAAATGGGGAATATACTAATTTCAGATTAAATATGTACTGAAGATTAATTTTGAAATACCTATTATCAGCAATGACCACAGATCTCATTTCTTTAGACCACACGTCCATAATCTGCAGACAATGGTTTCGTATGAACTGGTGATGCAGAGGAATATTTTTTCTTTATTTTTTGTCTCTTCGCCCATTTCCTCGAGTTGAAATGTTGTTTTTATTGCTTCACCAAATGTCCTGCCAGATCCCATTACGGTCCTCGTTTCATCATGAGCTTAGATTCTCCTTAGTCGTTGCGACATTATTTTTCGCCTCCCTTTCTCATCTTATCTCTACTTGCTCATTGATCCTTCCATTTCCACTCACTTTTCTTTCTATTTTCCTCAGTTCTTTTCACCTCGATTCACCATCTTCAAGAAGATGCATCTTCATTCGCCTCGGGCATTTTAATTCTCTCGTCCTTTGTGGCTGTAATTGCATGTGCGCTTCCCGTGATGTACTTCAACACAGTATACTGAGGCATCTGCACTCCTTCACCTCCAGGGCTTCACGATAGACCAAACTTTCCCACTTTCGAACAGTTTCGCTTAACTTACTCCAGCTCAGAGAGTTAGCTTACTTATAGATACCACCTCCATCACCTCCAACATCGCCAGTCCATGTGAAAGTATCTGCCCTGCGTCTTTCACAACGAGGATAGCCTTAAGAGAACTAGACGTTAAATTTTAAGGACGAAACTGATGTAAAGTTAGAGTAAATCATGTATTATTTGGAAAAGTTAAGTAGACCAAGAACAGTAGTTGCCCTTTAGCCTTCCCAATTCGGTTTACATGAAACTCAGTAGCTCCTTGGTTGTGCTAATTGGGTCAAGAACTCGTATGCGCTAGAAAGCAATCAGCAGAGTGGACTTACGATACAAAGACAGGGTTGTTGATGGAGTGGGGAAATAAACACGGTATCTTGGTTTTTTTTTTTTTTTTGACTGAATAACATACCGAGTGTTGTGTGTAGCATATTCTCTTAAGTACGACATACTACGTGTTCGTTCTAAATTGTATACATGTTGACGGTTTTTTATTCTTCATGTGGAAGTCAGGTGTGTCTCTGGGGAGGCAGGAGACGGGCTGCAAAACGACGTCGTCAAATGAGTCGTCCTTGGGCTGGAATTGTTCCCCACAAGAGCCTTGCCACACAATGATAGCTGCTTTTATCGGTTTGCATATACTTCCGTTTGAAAGTGTATAGCTGGAAAATATGAAAAATACTGCTGAAAAATATATATTAAACAGAAATAATGGAATCGAAATGTTAGAGGCTAATGTGATTCATCCGTGACTAAAAACACGGCAGTGACAATGGTGGTGCTGCGTATTGTGCATCAGAGAGAGAGAGAGAGAGAGAGAGAGAGAGAGAGAGAGAGAGAGAGAGAGAGTGTGTGTGTGTGTGTGTGTGTTAGGAATTGGCTTCTTGAATACGTGTATTGTGATTCTTATTGATTTTTCTACCGGATGCATAAAACTTTTTTTTTCAGATACGACCACGATGATTTTATCTATTTAAAAAGAACATACTATCTTATTTTCTTTATTTCTTGTTCAATAGTAAATGGAGAGGAATTTGTTTGTATAGAATTTTCTTTAGAGAACAACCTCTTTTTTACATGCCAAAACAAAGGCAGAGTGAAAGTCAGCGCGAATTATTGGTTGTTAACGAAGCGTGGCTGCTTAGCAACTCGTGTTTCTGATCAAGCTTACTTTTCCTATTACCTGAATTTATGTGAGAAAATGAGGTCACAGCTGTCCAGACAAAGAGCACGGTAACCAAGGGAGCTGTAGGTCACCCTGTGAATTAGAGAGCTGTGCATGGCCTGGGTGCGACATGGGCCTTGTCCCAGGCTTATGTGAGGCCCTTGGACTAACTCTGTCCCTTCGGTAATGTATCATGCTGACAGTAACAACAGAGCGTGGTCCGTTCTCTCTCTCTCTCTCTCTCTCTCTCTCTCTCTCTCTCTCTCTCTCTCTCTCTCTCTCTCTCTCTCTCTCTCTCTCTCTCTCTCTCTCTCTCTCTCTCTCTCTCTCTCTCTCTCTCTCTCTATATATATATATATATATATATATATATATATATATATATATATATATATATATATATAAGCACACACACACACACACACACTAGTATGTCTGTATGTGCGGTAGTTTTGTAGCATACTGTGTGCCCCTCAGTGTTCGTGCAGGGTTTGGGGTGTTTGGTGGTGGGATGTATGTGTTCTTTTTGTTGGTAGTAGTTACTGGTTGTGTGTGTCTGGCCGCATTTTGTCGACAGCAGAGTGCGTGGAACATACAGGAGGATCTGAACGTTTTGGTGATGGTTCCAGGTGGGTAGTCATTTCCTTTAATGAGGCTGCATAAATAGTATGTGCGGGTATATTTAATGACCAGTGTATGTTTGGCCGGCACAGTGGTGGTGGGCTGCTTGGAGGAGCGGTTGTGTGGTTTTGTTCTGTGGCTGTTCTGGCACTGAACACCGCTAGATGAGCTATTTTAAGATATATTCACTTTCTCATAGAACATACTTTGCGTTGAGATCACTTTGGTTCACTGAGGTAATTGTTCACTAGACTTAATGCACTACAGAGAGGGACTCACGCCTTACGCACACACACACTCGTGTGTGTGTGTGTGTGTGTGTGTGTGTGTGTGTGTGTGTGTGTGTGTGTGTGTGTGTGTGTGTGAAATGCAGTATGGTAGTATATGTTGCATGATTGTTTTGTGTTAAGGAGCGTAATCAGCATGGAATGCGGAGTTCTTATTCTCCCCTCACACAACCCATTATTCCTTGGTCTCGTTACAATTATCGCAGAATTAAAAATGAAGAGCAGCTGAAGATGATTACGAACCTGATATAATGATTGAAAGTTATTTAATTATTAAGCTGTTACATGTTCCATGATGTGAAGTATAATATTGAGCCACTGGAAATAAAATAAATTGGAGAAAGAGTAATATATTATGTATCGTTTTATACAAAACTCAGAGCCAAGCGTTATCATTGGCAATCTTCCAGAATTCATCGTCCACTCCATGAATCTTCGTCACCAATAAGAAGTTGAACAAGTTTAAGAGGATTGGTCTCTTCTTGTTCTAAGGGAAGATGTTGAAAAAGGAACGAAACTCACATGTAGAGAAAGTTACAAACTAATTCAAATCATTCAGTCTTATAGTGGAAGATTTCCTCCTTCCGTCTGACCAACGTCAGTCACGCTACCTCAGTGTGTGTGTGTGTGTGTGTGTGTGTGTGTGTGTGTGTGTGTGTGTGTGTGTGTGTGTGTGTGTGTGTGTTTAATGAGTCTCTCTCTCTCTCTCTCTCTCTCTCTCTCTCTCTCTCTCTCTCTCTCTCTCTCTCTCTCTCTCTCTCTCTCTCTCTCTCTCTCTCTCTCTCTCTCTCTCTCTCTCTCTCTCTCTCTCTGCTTGTAATTTATTAATGAATATGTTTATTTATATGGGGGTTTATTGAGACTTCAGCATCAGCTATGAAAATGATAAACAAACAAGATCAGCTTTGCTATTACAGAGAACAGAAGAATATTCTATGGGATACATGTACGCAATATTTAGAATACTTAGAACCAAGGTTTTTCTTCGACATCAAACCTTTAAATCTGGTATCCAAGGTGTGTATATCGAAAAGAAAGCCTCGGTAAGGAAGAGAGATTTGATCCCCTCGCAGGTTCTTGGTGCAGAGTCAATCTTTCATTTTGCTGTGATCTTTCATCGTTCATTTGTCTTTCATGCCTCGGTTGCTCACTCCTCGGATAAATTTTCTTTATCCTCCTTCCTCTGCGCGCACATATTTTACCATTTCCTGATCCTTCATCTTTCGACATTCCTTTCTCTGCTCCTTCAGCTCCCCTCGTCTGATCTCTCTCTCTCTCTCTCTCTCTCTCTCTCTCTCTCTCTCTCTCTCTCTCTCTCTCTCTCTCTCTCTCTCTCTCTCTCTCTCTCTCTCTCTCTCTCGTTTGTCGCTGGCCCTTTTCGCTCAATTCCCGTCATCCGCTTCACTCATCTGTCCTTGGACCTGTTTTTCCTCCTCATTGCAGATCGCTTTTTTCCTGTTATTTTATTTAGCTTTCATTTGCCTTGAGCTGCTCCTTACTCCCTCTCCGTCCCTGCCACTCTGCACCCTCCCCTGGTCGCTTGCGTGTAATTAATGAGCAAGAGTCTCAGTGATTAATTCTTCGGGGGACAGGATCCCTCTCCACTCCCACACGTCTCCCATCATTCCGCACGTACGTCCTCCTCAGGACCCCCATCCAAGGAGATGTAGTTTGAAGGCAATATGTGAAGGAAAAGGTATTAATGGTCACACGGTGTATTATATGTTCGAGTATGATAGAGATAAGATGCTCCTCAATAATTATCAATGTAAAAATTACGTTATTGACTGTCAGGGTGTATGATATAGAAGCGAACCCTTTGTTTACCTAAGAGAACGTTTTCCTCCGTTTTTTTTCCAAATGGACGTGTAAATCATTGACGTTGTCCATTTAGCACGAGAAGTAAATAATGTTTTCGAGTGAAATTGCTTTTGTGGTGACCGTTCACTGCTGGCGAACACAGAGAATGAACGGTGATGGAATGAAGTTATAATGAAAGGATGTTATAAGGGAAACCACTGCGAGATGGAGAGTGAAATGAACTTAAGAAAGGTTTTACATTAATCAGGGCTGCTGATTAAAGCTGAGGGTGTGGTGAAGGCTAATGAAGCTGCGGTAAACGTAATTAAGGAAGAAGTTTGGGCTCCATAAATTAGTATTCATTTTATATGAACTTTAGTTTCTGGAGCTTCTTTTACGTACCTTTTTTAACATTATAGTTAGGGAGAAAGGAAAGTAATATGTTCTCTGCATACGTAAAGACAAGGAATACTGGTGATAAGTTGTAAGGGTAAATTCATAATATCAAAGAAGGGACATCATTCCCACAGTGTTTTGTTCGTGTGGAGATGAAGCAAGTTATTTCAGACAGATTCTTTTGCGTTGATTTTCAAGAACAGAAATTTTTAGGACTGGTCTGAGCGAGTCATTGTTCTGAATTCTACTTGAAAAAATTAGCCTCTTGAATTTGTTTATCCGGCACGAGAAAAATAAGTCATCTCTGCAAAAACACTAACATGCTCAGCGCTGTTATGAAAGTATATCTGAGCGGATTTACAGTTCACAAGAAGAGAGATAAGCCAATGGACCCAAGACTTGAGAGGAATCCACCAAGCCGGGGCTGTGACGGGCTGAGAACGCGCCTGGACGGTTCCGGGTGAAGCTGAAGAGTGATGAAGAATGATGTTGGTGCGCATGGGAGAGAAACAAGAGAAACTCATTTTTCAACTGTTGACGGACGCGTGGCTTTTGAGAATTTAAAAGAGCGCAGGCCTAACATCTTATTTATTTATTTATTTTATGTGGTAATAGTAATGTGTTTGTGTACTCGTGGTTTACTTCACACCATACACTACTGTCCTTCATGGTGAGCGTTATTTCTGTTTGTTTCGGGTTACACAGCTGCTGGTCCTTTCCTCGATGGCACTTGATAGCCGAGGAAGCTGGCAGAGGACGCACTTGAAACATCACACTCGTATTGCCTTCCACTACTCGTACGAATATGTGAAAGGGTTGACTACTCTGTTTTGTATACTTGCTCATGAATTTTTTTTTCTTTTTTGTCATTCCAACACGTTTAGTCACGTAATTTGTTTATCATTTTAGTTTTTTTTTATTATTTTTATTATTTTGATGCTGCTTTACCAGTGATTCTAACTGAATATCAATCGTGGTGACATATATGTGTATTCTGTAACACCACGCGTTTCCTAATGTTAACTAATTTTAAAAGAAAATTATGTGAAAGCGCGAGCCTGTTTCTAGTAAACTTGAATCCGGCGATTACTTTTATGAAAAACTGTAATTGTCGTTGCGAGTTGGCCGGTCTCTTTTGCCACTCTGCAGAATATTTCCAACTGGTCGCTACCCACACAACCACAGGTTTCATCACCTCAGCCGGGTAGAGCAGCGGCCGATTCTGTTGAAACGGGATATGTCATATACGCTTCATATGTGCGTAAATAAGTATGTCGAATCTGGATTTGCACCACACATGTGCAAACGTCTCATAGTGAATTACAAACTACTTAACTAATCAAACTGATATTTGCGAAACAATATCGGCAGCAATTCTTACGTGGACGAGAAATACGAAATTAAAATTTCTAAGCATGCGCAAATCACGTAATAAAGTGAATAAAAAAGATGCGCTCAGTTTTCTGCGATTCTGACCCGCTAAATTTTGTCTCATTAAAAGTGGAAACATACCATTAGGCGCAGAAGGGAATCCTGTATGTAATGCTGTAAAGGACAGAGCTCCTCTCCCATTATTTTGATTTCTAACAAGTTGAAGTTAGTAGTTATGTGGGTGTCTCCAAGTGTTATGTATTTAATAAACTCGTCTGATTTTCATTCCTTTTTTTTTTGTTTTGTTTTTAAGCTTATCATGACATAATACTGTATAAATATCGAGCTTCGAAACAAACTAATGTTGAACTTCCGGTGTTACGTGTGATACAATAAACGAAGATGCGTTTGGTATTCAGGCATTGTCACTTTAAATGTAATCTCAGTAAGGCTGGATACGTATCATTAGTCACAAAGTTAAATGTATCATCGAGTGATACGTGTAAAAGGTTATCGGTTTAAGAAATTCTGAGTTATAACAAATTGAAACAAATAATTGTCTGGCAAGGCACTACTAGATGTTCTTGGTGGGTTATGCTCAGTGTTGTTAGCGACGCTCGTTCATCGCTTATAAAGGCGTTTTACTGGTTTACTAAATGAAAACCTCACAACTACGAGAGAGAGAGAGAGAGAGACGAGAGAGGAGAGAGAGAGAGAGAGAGAGAGAGAAGAGAGAGGAGAGAGAGAGAGAGAGAGAGAGAGAGAGAGAGAGAGGCGGGGAGAGGGGCAGATTTCACAGCAGTATTTCTTATAATTGAATTTTAAGCCAGATATCTTTCCACAATGTTTTATTTACAAAGAAACTAGATTGTCAGGTGATTTAGATTTTTCATCATATGAATCGAGAGAAATGTCTAGAACATTAGAACATCATGTCTGGAACAGAAACACAATTTTTTTTTTAGTCCGTTCTCTCTCTCTCTCTCTCTCTCTCTCTCTCTCTCTCTCTCTCTCTCTCTCTCTCTCTCTCTCTCGCTCTCTCTCTCTCTCTCTCTCTCTCTCTCTCTCTCTCTCTCTCTTTCTCTCTCTCTCTTCAAAACCTTTACTGTAGCAATGTGATTTAATCATAAGCCTAGATTTATTCTTTCATTACTGCCATTTCCGGTCGTCATTCAGCTATGCACTTCTAGTAAAACTGCATCGGCAGCTTCATACGCCTATTTTCACAGTCTCTTTTATGCCTGAATATGAGAATGTATGACAAGTTTTGCAGGTCTTTTCGATTATTCATCGTGAAGTTCCATGGCCAATATCTGGTTACGAGACCCAGACAAATTCAGAATCCACTATTGCACGTTTTCTACTTCAGTTTGAGTGTTATTACAATCACCTAATCCTTGTTGCTGGCCAGTTGACATTTTGTGGGGCAATTTAAACCTGACTGTGGTATGTTTTAATTTTTATAGCCACTCCAAATATCTTGTTACAAGAACACGGTTCACGCATGTAAAAGTTTTCATTATAAATGTTACGAGTGCATTTAACTCTGCTATGAACACAGAGGTTGAAAATTTTTACTCAGTCATCTTGACATACATTTTAATATTCTGTACCAACAGTAGTACAGCTTATCGTACCCTACCCTCGCTGTATTGAACGGTGAGGAGCTATGTGAATATCCATGATAGCTTACGGTTTTTATTCTCTCTCTCTCTCTCTCTCTCTCTCTCTCTCTCTCTCTCTCTCTCTCTCTCTCTCCTCTCTCTCTCTCTCTCTCTCTCTCTCTCTCTCTCTCTCTCTCTCTCTCTCTCTCTCTCTCTCTCTCTCTCTCTCTCTCTCTCTGGCAGGAAACTGGCTGTGTCTGGTACATACAAAGGAGAAAAGAAGTAGAGATTAGATAGTAGATAGAGAGAAGAAAATTATGAAGGCATTGAGGAGTAAAACACACACATGCCCACACACTAAAATACATTTCCATATCCCTTCCAACATACAAGGCTTTTACATTTTCAAACATCTTCCAACACATCTGTAACATCAAGCAACTCACAAACAGTAAAATAAAGGTAATGAATGTATGAATGTTTCCATTAAAGTTAATAAATCTGAGATGTCACAATTAACCATAAAACTTCAAGCATTCTTTAATTCCAATACCAGAGCTTTTCATGCAATATTGCCTGACAGACGCTGAAGTGTTATCAGCTGTTTAAAGAAAGTGCCTGGGGATGGGACGCATTAATGGTTGAAAGGTTCAGTTGTTTTTCGAGTTTATTAATATATGTTTTGTTTTTTTTTTCTTAATCAACGACTGCTTCTATGAATTAAGGTGTTAATATATTGTATTTCTCATTATGGGACCTGGCAGGCTTTTATGGACGCCAAATCCAATCTTCCACCATTGATGTGTGTTGGGGCGTCACCGTTGGGTAAGTCTTCGCCTGGCTAGATAGTTGGTTAGGTGTCTGCCGCCTCTGTTGGCTGGTGCGGAAGAATTGGGGATGCAATGATGACAGTTGAGGTCGACGCCGATGAATGTTGGGGCGAGGGCTGTTTGTGCAAATAATCTTTCTCTGATGAGGCGGCAGTCCGGGGTTTGTAGATGTTGTAGTGTGTCTTTGATGGTGGTGGAGACTGCTTGCTTGTCGATCCGTTTTCATAGGTGGCTGGATCGAGGGTTGGGCTGCATGGGATGTTATTTATTTATTTTTTATTATTATTTATATATTATTATCAAGACGGTGCATCTTTGGAAGACCCTTTCTCTTGGAATGTAAAATCCTCGTCAGCCTTGAAAGTCAAAAGGGTGCTGGTCTGTAGCTAGAGTCTTCTGAAGGAGTGTGTCTATGCTATCCAGTGATGCAGTTTCGTAGAGGAGGCGACCTTCTTCAGATGGGTGAATATTGCATTTTCATGGTCTGGCCAGGCCCGATCGTTACGCTATCCACAAGATTTTATCTCCGGGTATAAAAAAAAAAACTAACACAGCAAAACTCTTTCAATTTTATATGATAAAATTTCATTGCTTCTGTTGGTTGGAGTTGATGAATAACTTGCAAAATATGGGTGTCTCGTAATGGTTCCTCAGAAACTACTCAGCCTAACCTGGAGGTGCCATGTGTCCTTCACAGTGCATAACTGACCATACCAATTCTGTATTTGTACTGCGACTGACCCTGGCGACTGATAGCAACTTATAAACGAAATTTTGTTAATAATAATAATAATAATAATAATAATAAAAATAATAATAATAATAATAATAAATAAATAAATAAATAAATAAATAAATAAATATAAGCAACATTGCTTACATGAATGAGCATCTGAAATTCAGATTCTTCGTGGTCATTTAAAGATGCGTACAATTTTCTTTAATTTTAAACCCTTTAAACTTTGACTAAGCGAATGCTTAGACGCGCCATTAGACGCATCATTGAATTCTATACTGGATATTCTGTAGTACAGAGCTTCTGTCGTATAGTTTTGAGCTATAGTGAGTTAAAGTTGTGTTATTCTGACTGTCCTCAAGCATCAAACTTTTAATGAACTTGTCTTGTCGTACTCTTATTTACTTGTCTATTTATTTTCCCCTTATTTATTTATCATTTTTTATGCTTATTTATATATTTACCAACTAATTATCTATTCATCTATTTATTATTTTTATTTAATTATTTATCCATGTTTGGTTGAAGTCAACAGCGAGGACTACATTGTAAAATTTGTTATGCAGTCCTTTCATTTTACATAAAGGGGAACGCTGCTCGCTGTACAGGGTACATAATTTTTTTTTTTTTTTTTTTTCAGAAATCATGGTGTCCCTTTGCTCTTTATGTGTTTCTGTCTTTGTTCGGCCATCTTCAGGAGAGAAGTAAAAGCGCATCTCGAGGGGACGTGTTTGTGTGTGTGTTCTGAATCATGTTTTCCTTCGCAGTGGCGAGCGTGAAGGGCTTCGCCACGCAGACAGCATGGACAACACAAACTTTAGAAAGCATTTCCCTCGCCGACAATCCCTCGCCCCAAGGACCTATTTCTGAACAGGAACGTCCTACTACCACACACGGTATTACTGAGGATGCACCGTACTTTGTCTCACC
>NC_087167.1:9942500-9970000 GCF_035594125.1 Scylla paramamosain | reverse complement strand
GAGAGATTAAGTGACTGACAGTAGTTTCATCTCAGGCAGTCGCCACTTAAAAATATTAGAAGGTTGTCTCTTCCGTCACAGGGGATCCACCGGCAGCCATGCAACACGGCAGCTCCGCTCCGGGAGCATGTCCCTTCCTGTTGGTGCCCATGATCCTCACCTCACTCATGTTTCTCCTGACGTGACCCTGAAGCTATATTTGCTCGCCGTCATATCCACCCTCCCGCCAGGGTGACACAGATCTATCCCTCTTTCTAACACCATTTTGGTAACCATAGTCTCTCCACCTTCCAATGCCACTATCAGGGTGACACTACGGGACCATGGACACAGCGTTATTCTGCCGCCAGTGCCACCATCACCATCATGGTAGTGTTGTATGAGTACCTTGACTATGCCAAAAGTACTGCACAAAAATTACATACTTTTCTATACTAGAGCAACCCATAACGATATTTTGAAAGCTTTTACTGTTAAAAATTGTATTTCCTTATTGATTAGTCAAGATTCCAGTTCGGGAAGTAATCTTGTTAAGCAGTACGTGCGCGTATTTGTCATTTGTTAGGCTTTAGCTTCACTGAAGCTTCGCTCGGATACCTAGTCACAAGAAGTTGGGGCACTCGACATGGAGATTTTAAAGGCTGTATATGTTACAGTCAATACCTGAATCCAGACAATTTGTAAAGTGACTGATTTTTTCAGGCAATTTGTGAACTGCCTAACCTAACCTAACCTAACCTAACCTAACCTAACCTAACCTAACCTAACCTAACCTAACCTAACCTAACCTAACCTAACCTAACCTACCCTAACCTAACCTAACCTAACCTAACCTAACCTAACCTAACCAGGCAGTTCACAAATTGCCTGAAAAAATCAGTCACTTTACAAATTGTCTGGATTCAGGTATTGACTGTAACATATATATATATATATATATATATATATATATATATATATATATATATATATATATATATATATATATATATATATATATATATATATATATATATATATATATATATATATATATAACGCGCAAAAATGCAGTGCCATGTATTGTAACATTCATTGTGTATGTAAGTGCAGTGTGTGTCTGTGGTGACATCATGAAGCTTGATCTTAAAAGCATCACTTGGCTCAAGCGCAGATTAAATCTAAACTAATCGAAAGTGCATTCGGCAAGTCGCGGAGTTTGCATGAAACAAATGAGTGACGAAAAACGTGAATATATACATATATATATATATATATATATATATATATATATATATATATATATATATATATATATATATATATATATATATATATATATATATATATATATATATATATATATATATATATATATATACAATAGCGGTTCTTTTACCAAGGAAGTAATTTTGGAGTAATTTGTTATTGGATAAGATAATGCACCAAATGTTATCAAATGTTACTCCATCTCAAGAATGGTGTAAGCGTGCTGAGGAAACATAAGTATGCATGTATACGTGCATATGTTTTCAGAATCATGAACATCTTACGTTCCTGAGTTGAGCTGAACTAACAGAAATGGCTATTTTGAAACCTGTAATTATGTGAATGACAGATAAACCAAATACCCATATGATTAATCTAGAATGTTTAGGTGTGAATATAATTTGTCATTGGGAAAAATAAAAAGGAGATAAGATTTCAAGTGAAAAAGTGATTAAATATTAAACAGTTCGTGTGAAATTGTAAAGAAAAAAATCTCAGTCAAACCTGTGTGGCTATGTTTGTAATGTTCAAGTCTTAATTTACCTTTATTATCACGTGAAATGCATTTTAGGTTTTTGTTTCAGCTTAATTTGCATGCATGTAGGTTGCTTCTTGCATCGTCTTGTTTCTTTGTTGCAGCAAGGAGTGAGGCCGCGGGAATTTCCGCATCAACAGGCATAAACACTTTGCTACAGTAGGTGTTTGGTATCAGCGTGTCTCACCTACTGATTGATCTGTTTGGAACCCTAAACATATTTCTCTTCAGAAACAAACATATTTGTACACTATATACTTAAATTATATTGAAATTTGGATGTGAAAGTACTGTGTTGTATCTGTGGCCACTAAAATAAAATAATATTTTATCCATATTACAATATCTTCCTGCAGACCGGAGTTGCAAAATTATTCTCGCATCGAAATGATCAGGGAACCCCCAATAGCGCCGTGACACAAAGGTAGCACAAGCGACTGGGGATCGAAGGATCCTCAGGCACATAGGTTTACAGGGGAGTTGTTAATTCATTGCAAACTTGAACACATGTACGCATGATCCTTGATCAGCGTTTTTTTTTTTTTTTTTTTTTATATAACAATGTCAATACGAAAAATATATAGCATTCAGATTATTCTTTTTCCTATCCACTCTTCGACTGTTGACCGTTTCTTTTATTTGTCAACATCGTTTGTCAGACGCCCAACTCAACAGGAACTAAACAAATCACTCAGAGAAGCCATACAACACCTAAGATCTGATCTTTTTATAAAATCAGAATGGGGCTGGGCAAAACTTGTGTTATCCTTAATGTCCCAAAAACTCAATTACTTGATTTTTTTATTCAAGCGATCATATATATATATATATATATATATATATATATATATATATATATATATATATATATATATATATATATATATATATATATATATATATATATATATATATATATATATATATATATATATATATATTTATTTATTTATTTATTTATAGGAACAGGTTAAATACAGATAAGCATCCAGCAAGAAGGATAAGTAGATTTAGAAAAACAGAGACGGAAAAGCTTGTCCAGACAAGAAGCAAGCATAGAAGCACCGTTACAGAGAATGGTACAACAAGCACAGTCCTAAAACATCTAGTGAGAAAATGTGAGCAAAGGACTGAGAGAAGAGTTCAGCTTTAGACAGAGATGAGATGGCAGCGGAGCCATCAGGATAAAACAGAGGTTTGGGGGGATGAAGGGGAGGCAGGAAAGCAGTTGGAGAATTTTTTTTTTTTTTTTTTTTTTTTTTTTTTTAGGTTCCAGAAGTCACAAGAAGTTGAACTGGGTACATCCTGACATTTCTTACTGACGAAACGTTTTGTCAAGTTGGGGAACAAATTTGGCAAGATTTGAAGCAGAGATATAAGCGGCATGAGTTTCAGGAAATTCGATAAATGTGCCGTCTGTGACCCACCGCTGTAACATAACAAGCACAAGAGCAAGATGAGTTGAACAAATATTTATGAGTTTTATGATTAAAAAATATGCGAAATATAAGCCTACATATCAGAAACAATTTCACATAAGCACATAACCATCAGTCACTTCTTTTAACAATAAAATACCAGGACTGCTCTTAGGTACAAGTAACGTTATACCTGAAGCTGGGAGTCGGTGGGTCGGGGTCGGCAGGGACGGCGTGGGATGCTGGAGGCTGGATGATGCACGACTCCACACCACCTGAGTTATGGCTTGCACCCCAGTAATGCCCACGGGTCCTGCACACCGCCTGGGAGCTGCCGTGTACACCTAGCATAACCAGAACTCTAATTCATGAGAGTCTACTGGAATAGTATGCTAATCTACTTAAAGCATAAAGTACGATGTAATAAACCTCAGATTAGGAGATTGAACGGTGCCTGCAACTTTATCTATACCTGCTTGTTGTTTGTGTATACCCTTTACTTCCTCACCATTTGTTGTGAGTTCCTTTCCCATCCCCGCCTCTCTATCTTTGATTAAATCCATTTTTTAGATATTTGTTTGCTATAGCTTTTCCTGTCATGTCGTGTTAAGTCAGTCCATTCGTCAGACTTTGGGGTAAGCGGGAAAGAGGAGCGCCGCGGAATCACCGTTGCGTCCAGAAGTGAAATATTGATCCCAGAGATGTGAAAGGAAGGAATGAGTTACTGGTACAACTGTGAACACACACACACACACACACACACACACACACACACACACACACACACACACACACACACACACACACACACACACACACACACACACGGTGCTTGTCCCTGTATGTACGCGCATATTCATGGAGGAGAAATCAATCAAATGTCGATTTCCTCTGGCAAATACGTATTCAGACGCACCATCCTTTACTTCCACACGTGTAAACACCAACTCGTGCACTTCATTCTAGAGCAATCAGAATCAGAGCTGTTCAATCTTTTTTTTTTCCCTCTCTCTTTCTTTCTCTCTTTTGTAAGGAAGGCAAGTGAGAGAGACAGAGATGGAGATCAGCAGCGTGGCAGAAATATAGTTTTGATTTTTGTTTGTTGAGGGTCGGTAAAGCAAATACTTGAAGTATCAAAATTTTGGTGAACGAAAACACTTCAATTTTTAGACACTGCGAAACGTTAAAAAAAAAAAAAAAACAAGACTTCATACAATTTAGAGGTGAATCTCCAAGGAAACAATTTTACGAATGAGTATGAGTAATTATAAAAAAAAAAATTATATATATATATATATATATATATATATATATATATATATATATATATATATATATATATATATATATATATATATATATATATATATATATATATATATATATATATATATATATATATATATATATATATATATATATATATATATATATATATATATATATATATATATATATATATATATATATATGTATATATAGAGAATTATTAAAATATATATGTAATATATATATATTCATACATATTCATATATATATATATACATATACTTCATACAATTTAGAGGTGAATCTCCAAGGAAACAATTTTACGAATGAGTATGAGTAATTATAAAAAAAAAATAATTATATATATATATATATATATATATATATATATATATATATATATATATATATATATATATATATATATATATATATATATATATATTATATATATATATATATATATATATATATATATATATATATATATATATATATATATATATATATATATATATATATATATATATAGAATTATTAAAATATATATGTAATATATATATATATATATATATATATATATATATATATATATATATATATATATATATATATATATATATATATATATATATATATATATATATATATATATATATATATATATACCTTACCAGTATTATATTTTTCCTGAGAGCTTTTAATGATATTGGTCATTACTACTTTATGAAATAAGGAGGATAACACGGTTAACAATAACAGGGCCACATTAAAACATAAACCACACACACGCGAACACGTCTCTCTCTTACATAGGTATTATATTTATTGTGTTATGTGTTTTACTTTTGTGTTGTGCTCCGACAGTAACAGTGTGGGTCGTGTTTTCTGGAGGGCCTGCTGTGAGCCGCTTCCTTGAACTCTGGCTCTTCTTTCCTTGCATTTCTATTTCGCATGTTCTTCTGGCTTTCACTTTTTCCAATAGTGGAATTGTCTCGTTTTGCTGAAGTGAGCCGTTATCTGTTTTTAAGTTGTTTTCATTTTTTTTTTATTTAAGAAAACCCATTATTAAACAGTAGAGTCCCGTAAAAGTGATAAAACAGAACTGGCAGGCTCTTACCACGTACTCGTATTTCATCTGGTTTGTCCCGTTTATCAAGATTACTTACTGCTAACAATGCGTTCGCGTTTTGTTTCCTCTAATTAGAAAATTCTACTAGAACACTTCACTAGTCATCACCATCACTGTGGATTGGTACGTGTTTTGCCTGAACATGTTTCTATAGGACGCAAAGTTTATCGTCTGTCGTGTCACTACTTTTTATGTATGCAGAATTTTGCATCTTTCTAGTGATGGCTGCAGGTGGTACTGTTGTAAAAGCAGGATTACATTGCATCGAAATTTCATTTGAAACTGATTGCAGTTGACTCAACACTGTATGTTGGCATTTAATTTGCATTTTGATAATGATGTGGTCAGGAGTGTCGGACCTTCCGTGGCTGAAACTCTCGGCCAGCCTCCCGCTTCAACCGAAAAAAAAAAAAAAAAAAGAGGCAGCCATCGAGAGTAGGGTCAGATGGGAATACAAATGAGTGAATAACCGTGACGTAAATGTAATGATATATGCCATTTTGCAGCAAATGGGATCCGGTATAACTATTGCCGTTCCACTCCTAAACACGGCATCACGGTAATCGTAAAATGAACTCATCCCAGAGCATAGTGACGTGTGTCGGAAAGCTTCGTGTGCCCTGCAGGGAGTGACGCGATGGGAAGAATACATCTTAATGTTTATTTTCTGTGCATGTGTAGCGACTTTGCAACTTAGCTCAATGGTGTTTAACTTGCCATGCACACTAGAAATAAATGTTCAAGGTGCAACGCAATATTCGAAGAAGGAAAACAGCGAGAAAGAAAAAAAAATGCCATGAAGGGGTCGTCCGATTTTAATTACATTATTTACGACTTCCATTTGCCGCAGCCGCCGGTTCTAATGCTTAAAATGTTCGTCCGCGAGAGGGATTTTTTTATGTGGAAATTATAGGGCATTAATTATAATAGTAATAGTAATGATAATGATGATGGTGATGATAATAATAATAATAATAATAATAATAATAATAATAATAATAATAATAATAATAATAATAATAATAAACGAAAAACAGGTTTCCATTCTGCAAGTGCCACATTATCCAAGCGAGTAAAATAAGGTAATAGTTGTGTTGAGTTGCATATGACTGCACAAAAATATAAGCGTAATATTGTCACTCACAACTCAACACAGTGTTATTTTCTTCTCTCGGGCAACGTTCCAAATCTGCTGTATGGATTCCTATTTCTTCACACACCTCTCTGCGTTGTACAAATCACTGAAGTCCCGAACGGCTTCAAAACAAGGAAACGAAGCAGTGCGACTCGCTCCAACCAGCCCGCCAGCCAATGCCTTCGGGTGTGCCGGAGGGGAGATGTGTGTGTCGTATTCTGTGTTCTTATAGACACTTGCTTCACGATCTCGGTGAAACAGAACTGCCAAAGCCACACCGCCAGTCAACAGCACCTGATTACTTTATATGAAACGTAAAGGACGCTCTCACTTCAGCTCTTATTTGAGGTGGGTATGTGTTTGTCTATAGTGTGTGTGTGTGTGTGTGTGTGTGTGTGTGTGTGTGTTGAATTAAATCCGTATAATACATTGATATTGTAACAATTTCCATTGTACTCTTCTTTCCATTGCAAAATTTTAAAAATGAACAATAACACGTAAGGAAATTGATACGTCCCTGTACTTCATGAAAGAGGAAACCCGAGTATATATATATAAATAGAGAGAGAGAGAGAGAGAGAGAGAGAGAGAGAGAGAGAGAGAGAGAGAGAGAGAGAGAGAGAGAGAGAGAGAGAGAGAGAGAGAGAGAGAGAGAGAGAGAGAGAGAAGCATCCCAGAAAATGTTTATTCACTCATTGTGGAGAAAGTCAGTTGTTACAAAGAGAAAAGTACTCGTACAAAGACTATTGTTTACATACACCAAAATCCCATACTTTAGTTCTTCATTAGCGAGACAATGAGCTCTCCAGCATCAGCAATGTGACGCTGTACCGGGAGTATTTATTTTGTGAATGTCTATTTTCTCTGCAGTATTCTCACGACAATCACTCATCCAGGATGGATATCATTCATTATATGTGATTAATAGAAGGAGGTATATTTTAATAGATTGGAACATATTTCACTTATATTGTTCCCAGTCCGACATTAAAGGAACCTTTGCCATCACGAATTGCTGGTTCAGTCAGTCGCCTACAGAGCAATACAAGCAGCAACTTATGGTCTTGCTATACATAAGTGTCATTACAACGAGAACTTACTTCTTGCATAAAAAACTTCTATGGAGTATCTTTGAAAACCTTCTTTTGTTAAGTATACGTGTAAAATCCCAAGTATTGACAATGTTCCGACAGAAATTTAAGAGGGAAGTGTGTGTGTGTGTGTGTGTGTGTTTGTGTGAAGATCGACAATAAAATAGTTTCTGGAGGCAAGATATGCATTAAGGTTAAAGTCTGAGTGGTGCACTTTGGTGAGCAACGTAAATGACAAATAGCATTTCTAAAGAGTTCCTTCTCTTAAACTGTAAAGAAACAGATGTAAGATTTTGAGCTCGTGTTCCAGCAATCACAATGGTAACTTGGTGAATCACTATCACGTCACATAACCCCGTGTCTGACTCACTTCAGAGCTTGCCGGCTTGACTAGACTAAATGGCATTCCCGAGAACGCTTGGTAGGCTGCCTTAATCTCTTTTTTTTTTTTATCCTGTTCTCGTTGATTGACATAGTGGTTTTACCGTGCAGAAATTATGGAAGTGATTACTCATACATCCTAAAGGTCGAGCTTCGGTCTTTACGAATGTTACGTCCCCAGGCGTTTTTATCTTCGGTAAAACACAAAGGCGACTTCCTTCATTTCCTGGCAGCAGTGACTTCATTCTAGTGACTGAACGTGTTCCCTGTGCCTGCTTCCATGCCATCACCAGGACTAGTTCACACCCTTGGAAGGACGCTACGACCACTTTGTGCCGATATCCCTATGGAAAACATGATCAACTGAACAGCTGTCTGGAAGTGTTATCCGACTTCTTTTACCAACGATTCTCTTTACAGGGCCCTCGAGGCACCGTTGCTACAAGTCATCCATACACCAGCCTGTGCTGAACGACTATTGCAATGGGACACTTGTATTATTTCCACACTAAGCCGATGTTGTGGTCCACTGTCCTCCCGCCTAACTACCTGCAGGATTGTAACCAACAGGCTATCGTAATTGTGCAATGGCATTCAGACGGGTGTTACAGCTTACCAATACTGCACGAGTCTCATGGCAGTAAGTGGACAACACTACACGTGAAAATTGCTTTGCGTCTTATGCTGCAGCAGAACTTGGAATC
Organism: Scylla paramamosain; assembly: GCF_035594125.1. NCBI lineage: Eukaryota > Metazoa > Arthropoda > Malacostraca > Decapoda > Portunidae > Scylla > Scylla paramamosain. The sequence continues at coordinate 9,961,087 of NC_087167.1, read as the reverse complement.
GTGAAAGGGGTTAGTATATACAGTACATACATACCATCGTCATACCAATCCATCGGTAGGAGTGGAAGCAGTCCCCTGATCCCAGCAAGCGTCATATTATGAAACCTTTCTTGCGGCGCCATGACTCGAGCCGTTTCCAATTTTTCTTCAGGTATTAGGGACACGAGTTGGGATTACATTCCGCAGTCTGATGCGAGGAATACTGCCGTTGTATGCTCTGCGTTTCGTAAAAGGCTACAAATGAGATTAGATGCAAGACTAATGTGCGCCTTCTCTTTACTTTTATTTCTAGGTGGAGAATATATATATATATATATATATATATATATATATATATATATATATATATATATATATATATATATATATATATATATATATATATATATATATATATATATATATATATATATATATATATAAGATCACACGTTTTCAGTGTATCTATCTCCTGTTCCACTATCTCATTCGTTATGGAAATATCTATTAGCTTCTCATCCTCCTCTGCTTTAAAAATCTGTTCACTATCCGGCATTTCCTGCATGAAAACTGTTAAAAAATACTTATTCAGAATTTTACTCATCTCTTACTCAGGACTAACTAACTCTTCATGAGATGCCCTTAATGAACCTATTGTTTCTGTTCCTCGCCCTATGTACTTGATAGAATCCCTGGGAGTCTGTCTTTGCCTGGCTAGCAACCTTTAATTCGTAGTTGTTTTTAGCTTTCTTTGTCAGCCCCCAATCCTTGGCCGCCGTTAGCACCGTTGATTATCGGAAGGTGGGATTGTGTAAAGAACTTATTGATTTTCAGCTGTTGTCATTACACTGCATGTTTGAAGGATAAAAAAAATACATATTTTATTCTATAATTATTACAATGCAACACACCAGAAAAAATTACGATTTCAAAGAAAATTTTGGCAAGGAATTACCTTCACTTCTCTTCATGATAAGTATAGTGCACAGGCGACCGACTTGCTGAATAGAGACTTGATTTTACCGTTTTATTAGCATGATGTTGACATTTCGTCACCGTCAGTAAAATACGTCGAGGTTTCCTCAACTTGAAAGAAAATAGTCTACAGTTCAATGCGAATATAGGTAATGAAACTGAACCGACCACGTATGGTGTTTGAACCACTGTTGTAACGCCTGATTGTAAATTAGATCATCGTGTCATCTGTGTCATACGAGTTTCAAGCCAGCGGCACACGTACCGAAGCACCTCGATACTCGAGTCACCGCGCCGCTCTAGTTCAGTTCTGTTGCTGTATGAATAACTTTGCGTGTGGTAAATTATAAAAAAAAAAAGTAATAAAACTAAGGATGATGATAATGATGATGATTATAATAATAATAATAATAATAATAATAATAATAATAATAATAATAAAATATACACTAGAAACTTTGTAACATGCGGTGACGTGAATTAACGGAATAAACACCTGTGAGCAGTGCGGGAGAAAGAAAAGCTCGCTCAGCCGCCCCCACCATCCTCACCAGCCAAACGCCACTGCCAGGAAGGTCCCCTAAGCTGAAGCGTCACTGCCTCGGCCCTGCGTCCTCTCAACAACCAAGCTCTGCCCGCCACTAGCTTGCCTCAGTTTGTTAGCGGTGTGGAAAAAGAAATGCATGGGTAAAAACTCAATTACATGCAAAAAAAATGTCATGGATTAATGTTTATGCCGGATGGATTAATGCAAAATATATAATCTTCTGACACCCGCGCGTTGTTCGTAATGGAAAGTGTATTTGTGCGTTTGTATACATGTAAAAAAAAAAAAGATAGTTACTTAATGTTGAGATCTGGATTCTTCTGTATATTTTGTTCGTGTTACTGGGAGAAGGGACAGGAATGAACAGATAGATTTAACAGAGAGAGAGAGAGAGAGAGAGAGAGAGAGAGAGAGAGAGAGAGAGAGAGAGAGAATAATTGGGTACTTTCGTATTAACCTCAATTTCACCCCGACACATAATTTTCCACTAAAAATAAAAAGTTTTATGGAAATTGTTGCTCGAGATATTTCTGGGGAAATGAGTCTCCTTTCTTCCAACCACACCCTGATTAGAACACTTCAGTTAGAAAACATGTGACGCTGGAGAATAACTTACCCTAAGCTGCTGTAGCGCCTGACAGCCGCAGGGTCGTCCTCTACCCACGACTCGTTCATTGAAGACACGACTCTGCTCTTGACAAAATATAGTCACTTAGGGTGGAAATGATCCTCAGGTTGGCGCGTGACTGCCGGGGCCGCGAGGGTCTGCCTGGCATCTTTAACTTGGCTTGGCGCACAAAATACCAATTATTTTTTACCCTGCCACGGAAAAAGGCAAATAAAACTAAGAAAATAAATACTACTTATAGAATGCGGACGATAACAAGCACGATGCAAGTTGTAAAATGTTTTGGAAAGCTTAAAAATAGTTGGTGACGGAGGAGATCCACATATTAGAGGCAATACACCTCGAAACTGGCTGTTAACTGAACCTACATGTTCAAATTGGCCTACAGAGTCACACAAGTCAGGAAAACCTACCAGACTAAATATTCACTGGGGGAGCGCGATAAAATGTGTTGGTCCCCTCGTAAATTTCATTAATAACTCACTGACACAAATCGCCGGGAAAATGTTGGACCCCATTATAACCAGCCGGAGCTCTGGATGCCTTGAAATGCGTGAGCCGATTAACAAATCACTATATGGATTTCAGTGAAGAGAAACTGGATTATCCCAGCTCACGGTAATGATGCACAGGACCGTTTAATACACTAGGGGAAAATATTGCTCTCACTTCAACAAGACTGCCAGAAAAATTATGGAAGCGGAGGAGGGACCTGTGACTGTTACATATTTTTTAATGTATTTCTCTAAATTGTCAGTGCCTGTAAAACAATATCAGTAAATATATGTCTTAAGAAGGAAAACGTTACAGCGTATAGTTGCATCTGTGATCTTTCGGCACAATCAGTTATTTATTTATTTTTTTTTTATTTTAATCAGACACACACACACACACACACACACACACACACACACACACACACACACACACACACACACACACACACACACACACACACACACACACACACACAATAGTATAAGACAGTGGTTTGGAATAATTATTAAAAGACATCATCAGGTGCATATATTTAAGAAACATTAATGGCGATCTGTTCCTGTTTAATAAGACAAGAAAAAGTAACATGCAGAGGAAGGCATTGTTAACGAGGTTTTTAATGATTTAGTTCGAAAAATGAAAAGCTGGAAAAGAGACTAACTAATGGTGAGTTATGCCTTTAGTATCAATAGCTAAAATGAGGGTTGGAACACGCACCTCTGCATTGGTTGAAGCGTTAGGCGGTTGGGTATCAGAAGTGACTGCCGCTCGGTATCACCTCCATCTATGAAGTAATGAAGCCATTCAACCATTATGAAAATATTTTCATCTTGAACTTCTCAGGCAGGAAATGTGACGGGCACGTGGGGAGAGGGGGATTATGGGTCGATAGAGCGACAAAAATAGAAATGTGGGACGCGAGTGTTTTCCCGGAACTTGAGATGACAAGTTTGAGGTTGTCACGAAATTGCATGTCTTCATGAATTCTGGAGATACATAACGTGCTTCTGCCGATGCACGAGGAAGTTATTGTGCGTACATATTTCCTCACATGTATTCAGATTGAGTTGGTTATATTCAAGTGAATTTCTACGAAGATCAGTTTTGAAATGTTTTCGTGCTGCGGAGACGGAACTCGAGCAGAAACCAGAACAGGAAGTGAATGATTTATCATGACGGCGATGAGGAAGATTATGATGTCGAGGATGGTGTTGCTGATGGTGATAGCATTCCAAGCAGAGTATTATGGGGAAAGATGTCTGTCTTCCCGAGGTATATATGTGGGAAGGAACACACACACGCTTGAGTTAACTATTTTTCTTACGTAGACGAATCCTTGGTGCGCAGGGCCTCCCATGTTGCGGCGCAGATGTGAGATGAGGAGGCGTGACAAAGAGCAGGGAAGTGGCGGGTCTTGAATGACGAATCCGGTGGCTAATCAATCTACTTCTTCCCTCTACTCCTCCCCCTCCTCCTCCTCCTCCTCTTTCTTCCTCCCTCTTCTTTTTTTTCTGGTTTAAGCCTATAACGCTGTTGGATGTTGACTAAGTTTTTGTCATATTTGTTATCATTAGTAGTAGTAGTAGTAGTAGTAGTAGTAGTAGTAGTAATAGTAGTAGTAGTAGCATAGTAACGATGAAAAAGACCAATGTTTCTTTTTCTTCCGGTTGTTGTTGGATCTCTCTCTCTCTCTCTCTCTCTCTCTCTCTCTCTCTCTCTCTCTCTCTCTCTCTCTCTCTCTCTCTCTCTCTCTCTCTCTCTCTTTCTCATCCCGAAAGCTTTCCCCCTCGAGACCGTGTTTATTCCCACGGACGCAGGTGCCGTGGCCGCTTCCCGCCTCCTCCCGGTCTCGCGGCTGAAAAATATATCGTCATTAATCTTATCCGACGCGAACCATATATTTTCCCCAAAAACTCACTTACCACTAGCTAGCAAAACACATCTCAACGAGACTCGCTCCTCCGACGAAATTAGCGTCATATGCCCATGAAAAAAAAAAAAAAAAAAGAGTGACCGCAGCAGTCTCTCTTCTTGAGTGGCTGCCGAGATTATGTATTTTCACAGGAACCAAGGGAGAGTTTTAGTGTGGTTATGTTCCTTAGGCACGACACCAAATATATGAAGTGTTGCTGCGTGGAGAGAGGAGAGAGAGAGAGAGAGAGAGAGAGAGAGAGAGAGAGAGAGGAGAGAGAGAGAGAGAGAGAGAGAGAGAGAGAGAGAGATTCGTTTTTGTTAATATAAAACGATATCTTTATGGGTTTATTTCGTGTCTCAGTTTTGATTGTTGCTCGTAATTTCATAAGCAAAATTGGTTGCTGCGTATGAGGGATCATTACTTTAAAGTTTTTATTATAGCAATTTGTGAAATGTTAGCAGTAGTAGTGTTAGTAATAATAATAATAATAATAATAATAATAATAATAATAATAATAATAATAATAATAATAATAATGTATGAGACCTCTTTAATGAGCGTGGAACAAATGTAGGATGATTATGTAATCCATTGGAAAATGCGAAACAAATATCGTGGTGCTGCATTACAGTATGAATCACACGTATGGAGAGGGATGATAATGTCTCCAGGTTCGTGAGATTCTGCATTATTGGGAATTCATGATAAAAAAGAAATAAATAAAATAAAATAAAACAAATAAATAAATAAAAAAAATAAAAAAACAGAAGGTGCTACACATCAAATGTTCAGTTTTCAAATTAGTGCTGGATAAGGATTGGGTTGAGTTCTAGCAACCTTCTCTGCTCAGGATTGCTAGATCAATATGCCTTTGCTATTTTAATGATACACCTATTGTCAAACTGGTAAAAACAAAACTCTTTCACTTTATGAGTCACCTTGCACCGGTCTTTACAAAAACTCAGAAACTGCATCCAGGAATATTATTTTCTTTACTGTGACTTTTACTTTTTGAAATCTCCCAGGAAAAATACATAACAAAAAATAAAAGTAGGTTAATGAAATGCACAGCCGTCGTGTCTGGGAAGTGCGAGCCTCGATGCTGGAGCCTTTGTCATTGCGAGCCAGTGTGATGCCGCCTCTCCTCTCCTGCAACATTTTACTTCTTACCTTCTTCCGGGAGAGGGGATCCGAGCCGCACCACCCCGCCACTGTAACATTCCAATGGAATTAAAGTGTACCACCAATCTAGCTGTGGATAAATGAAAGACGTGATGAGAAAAGATAACGAGAGAGAGAGAGAGAGAGAGAGAGAGAGAGAGAGAGAGAGAGAGAGAGAGAGAGAGAGAGAGAGAGAGAGAGAGAGAGAGACGCATTTTTTGTAGTTTTTGACAAGTGTTCAGTATTTTTTTCTTTTTTCTAGGTTTATGGACATCGTAGATTTCTGTCCATCCTGTAGCCCAGCGTTTCACAGTTTGTATTTATAGTCAAGTCTAAAGTAATGCTTCATTCCCCCTGCCTGACCCCGTTCCTGCACTCTCCTGTGGATAAGCCTGACGTGTAATAGGAAATGTTTCTCTCTTTTTTTTTTCAGCTCTATTTTCAAGCTTTGATTTTGACCTTGAGAGGTTATTCTCACGTCACGAATGGTACACATGTACACAGAATTTTTACGCTTATTAGACGCAGGAAAACATCGGTGCAATGCGACATTACTACCGTGGCAGTTGTGCACTACATTCTAATAAGTGCACAGGCCAGCACTCGGTTCCTGGTCACGGAGCACCAGCAGGAGCAGACCACCGGGAGTTCGTCACCCAAGCACGAAAATTTAATCTGTCATTTGATCACTTTGTGCGAATAAAAGAGGCCAACTGGCAACGTGCGGGCGCGAGGAGTCAGGCTGGGAAACACAACACAGCGCACCTCACCTTGCTGAAAAAAAAATGTATGTTTGTATGCGCGTATTATTATTGTTATTATTATTATTACTATTATTATTATTATTATTATTATTATTATTATTATTATTATTATCATTATTATCATTATATATATATATATATATATATATATATATATATATATATATATATATATATATATATATATATATATATATACACTCTCTCTCTCTCTCTCTCTCTCTCTCTCTCTCTCTCTCTCTCTCTCTCTCTCTCTCTCTCTCTCTCTCTCTCTCTCTCTATATATATATATATATATATAGAGAGAGAGAGAGAGAGAGAGAGAGAGAGAGAGAGAGAGAGAGAGAGAGAGAGAGAGAGAGAGAGAGAGAGAGAGAGAGAATTCTTAAACACACACACACACACACACACACACACACACACACACACACACACACACACACACGGTGCTTAAAGTGGTGATTCATGATATAAGGAAATGCGATAATCATGCAAGCGCCATATTGCCAGTGTATTACCCAGCGTTGATCCCATTCCTGTTTGGTTATTGGTTTCCTATATCAGTTGTCACTAAAGTATCTAAAACTACCCTAAAAGACATTAAGATTTTATCAGTGCGCTGTAAATCGTTCGGTGACAGGGAAGGCAGCAGGAGCCCCTTATCAGGTTCTCTCCGCCATCACTACCTCCGATCCATTGCTTCCATCACTCTCTCCCTCTTTAGAGTATTAGATTATATGCTTGTGTTGAATTTACATGAAGTGCAGATTCCAATGTGGAAATATATATCATAAACCTTTTAGCTGTTAAATGTCATAATTACTTTTTTGATAGCCTTTGCAAGTGCAAGATATAAGCTCTTTTTCCAACAGTAAGACTTACCAAGATTCATAGAACAAAGTTGTAGAAAAGAAGTGCCAAGTAAGACGGTTCCATTCACGAGACTCACAAAGTTTGAAATACGGAAAATCAGCACAATGGTCCAAGGTTTCACAGTTTTACAAAGAGTTTGAATAGTAAGACAGAAGCAAAGAGGGATACAAGTCAGTCTGCTTCACAGCTTATCAGTGGAGGAGGGATGGAAATACTGGTTAACTATAATTATTAGTCAGAATGAGTCGAGAGTTGTGCAGAGGTCACGTGAGAGTTGAAGGCATACACTTAGCAAGTTCAGAAGTCCAAAGGTGTAGTGGCAATTTCGTCAAGTAGAATAGTATATGACTCGTTAATCCATACGTGCCCACACTGCGCAATGCAAATGAATTCATAAGTGGGTCTCTTTACTTTTCTCGCCTTGAAAACGTCCTCGCAAATCTCGGAAAAAATCCACGCTTAAAAACAACCACGCTTAATTTTAGGGACATCATAAATTATATATCATAGAAGAAAAGTTAAAAAAAAAAAAAAGTTAGTGGAAAAAACAAAACACAAAATTCGCGTTCCCACATCTACCCACCCACCTGCCTATCCAACCCCCGCCCCCCACACACATTAATACCCGTTTTTTAACCAATAATATCGTTCCGTGCTGTGTGGGACGCTGAGACTCTCATAAATCGGAGAGCTATTAACGGACTCATCCTCAGAAGCGAATCAGCAGTTGTAGTATAAAGTACGGTATACACCATCTCAGGACGGGCAGGCTCAGGAGGAGTGGCGCAAGGATGAACAGGAAAGATTTATAATTTTCTGAAGGAGGAAAAGCCAAGTTTTTTCCGCAACATTAATTTTGTTCACTGGGAGGGACTCGATAGAGATTAAGAGTAATGAAACAGAAACCATTAAGTTGGCTGAAAATGAAAAGGAAATAAACAAGCTCAGAAGGGAGTGAGGTAAGGGAGTCAGGGTGTTGCTTTCTCTCTCTCTCTCTCTCTCTCTCTCTCTCTCTCTCTCTCTCTCTCTCTCTCTCTCTCTCTCTCTCTGTCTCTCTCATAGAAGAGCCTAAACTTTTGACTTTCAGTATACTTTTCTTATGCGACTGATAAGAAGTGCTGTAGTGCCTTGGAATTGTAACGGGAAAAATGATGAGTTGAACCGTCTTGCTCTCGGGGTGCCCTCTGTATTCCTCCCCCATTGCCACCATTCATCACTGCCGCCCTCACTTTTGACGCTGGTATTGCGAGTGTTCAGAATATTACATCAAGAACATAGCACCTGAACAATTAACTTTCGAAAACGTTAACCTCTTGATAAAATACGATACTAATGTCTAGATGTGATGAACGCATGTAATTTTAAACCTAAGGGACTTCACGAGTGGCTCTTGGGCGGCCGGATAGCTGTTGCAGATGAGTTAGATAGGTGTGCTTAATGATGAGCCATTGTCCCTGGCCCTTCGCTCTGTCCCACACGCCCGCTAAGGTCACTGAAGCGCCACACACTATCGCGTCGTAAAAGTTGTCCCTAGTCTCATTTTTCCATGAAAGTTATCACGCAATTGGCTATTAAACGAGTACTCTTCCTTCCTGCGCTAGGCCGTCAATCGCTGACGACTCTCTTGGGATCCAGAACTGCTCATAAACTTTATCACAAGCCAACGAGTTATCCCTTGAGAGAGAGAGAGAGAGAGAGAGAGAGAGAGAGAGAGAGAGAGAGAGAGAGAGAGAGAGAGAGATGGTAAGTGAGTGAGTGAGTGAGCGAAAACCTGGTCGTGCCATAACAATAGTTCCGTCCTGTGCTTAGAAATAAATCGGACAGAAGCCAGTGGATGCCCAGAATCTCGTACTGCTTCGTGTGATCAAGTGCATTTGGGAACATGATAATAGTCGTGTGTGTGTCGTCTGAAATTACTGTTTCATGTTTGCCTCATATTTATGCATACAATAGTTTCATTGGCGATTTATGATTGAAAGATACATATTTCAGATCAGGAAAAATTATTCGTGCAAATAATGTAAGCTCATAGCACGCCAGCAGGCAAGAAAATACGCATGAGCACAACAAGAGCCCGGAGCAGCTGTGACGTAAGTCCTCGCTGTCCACCTAAAGGGGATTCCCGCGGTCGAGCTGAGCCAGAAATGGTGGCTAAAGCTGAGTCATGAAGGAGGCATTGGCAAAGTTTACGATCCACATGGCGTCATAGAGGGTCAACAGCCGAGACGTTGTCGTAAAGCAGCTCGGGGCGGCAATCAGTGGCGACCGGCGACGCCTCACTCAGAGCTGCAGGCCACTCAGGACAGTCAGGAGCGCTGGTTTGTCTTGCTGACTCAACTGAATTGAAAGGAACACAAGGCAATGTTCAGATTACCTCCGATGAGGTTGTAAACCAGGTCACATTTAGAAAGACATCGGATGAACTATTTTAAGAGACTGCTGGCACGACCTCCAACTGGAATCCCTTGCGATCAACTTTTTAAGGGGAAAGGCAATTACGCAGAGTTTTTTCGTAGTTGTTTGCATTTCTTGACCACCTTGACCAGCCTCCCTTAGTATGTGTGTGTGTGTGTGTGTGCATTGTAAAACGGCTATTATTCGTGCATTTCATCAACTCCTTCCACACTAAGGGATTTACTAGAATATGTATTTGATATTCCCTTATGTGTTCAAAAATATGCCAACAAAAGCGTTTTCTCGCGTAGTCTGAGGAGAGTTAGAAAAGCTGGTTCGTTCATCGGCAATAACAAATAGCAAGAAAATAAATAATAGGTATATTAAGCCTGTTTATAAAATATACATTGTGGTAACAAAAGGCTTCTATAAGTAACAGCTATAACTCCAGTTGCAATAAGAAAATTTAGTACACAGGTATTTGCTGTACTGATTACGAAATGAAAATGTAACCCATTTCGTTGTCGTTTTCAGTGGAAATGTGTAATTAAATAAAAAAAAAAAAAAAAAAAAAAAAAAAAAAAAAATATATATATATATATATATATATATATATATATATATATATATATATATATATATATATATATATATATATATATATATATATATATATATATATATATATATATATATATATATATATATATATATATATATATATATATATATATGTTTTTTTTTTTATGTAAGAAGGATACTGGCCAAGGGCAACAAAAATCAATAAAAAAAATGCCCACTGAAATGCCAGTCCCTTAAAAGGGTCAAGGCAGTGGTCAAAAATTGGTGGAAAAGTGTCTTGAAACCTCCCTCTTGAAGGAATTCAAGTCATAGGAAGGTGGAAATACAGAAGCAGGCAGGGAGTTCCAGAGTTTACCAGAGAAAGGGATGAATGATTGAGAATACTGGTTAACTCTTGCGTTAGAGAGGTGGACAGAATAGGTGTGAGAGAAAGAAGAAAGTCTTGTGCAGCGAGGCCGCGCGTGTGTGTGTGTGTGTGTGTGTGTGTGTGTGTGTGTGTTAATCAAAGAATGTCCCTCAAATTAATAATTGTTCTAATAATTACGAATGGTGAAATACTGGAGACTCCTCGCAGTGAAGACACCATGACACACACAGACAAATAAATAGATATGCTGACGTGTTGCCAAGACGACAAGACAGGCAACGACCCCTATCATGCCGAAGGCGTCATAAAATTGAGCGGCGGTGGTTATCACCATGGCTGGGTCATGGGAGAGGGGAGCCGTTTACTCATGAGGCTTCTGATGAGCAAGCCTGCCAGTGTCTTATACTTGTTGCAAATAACACCTACGGATACAGAAATCTGGAGTCAAGTCACTCCTGCATTAGCCACGCACTATCTCGTGCTAAATGGCGTGCATACATACATTCATAGACAAGGAATATTAATACACGTGTTAGGAAGACATTAACACTTGACTACAATGGGTAGTTTCAACTTCAGTGTCATTAGTATTCTCTCTCTCTCTCTCTCTCTCTCTCTCTCTCTCTCTCTCTCTCTCTCTCTCTCTCTCTCTCTCTCTCTCTCTCTCTCTCTCTCTCTCTCTCTCTTGAGTATAGTAATGGCGTCGTAAAGAGCCTTCGTGCTACTGGAGAGGAGAGACGGAGCAATACAGGCGGATGTATCTTGACTAATGATTTTCCAAGTGTCTTGTTCTTCTCAGATAGATTACCCGAGACAACCTTTTTCCTCCTCTTTTTTTATACGGAAGCACCAACCGAGGAGCGAAAAAAAAAAAGTGGCTTCTTAGTGATAAGCTTGCGACTGTTTCTAGCTTTCAGTATACCGAGGATAAGATGGTATGGTTACGGTCTATACGTATACTCTCTCTCTCTCTCTCTCTCTCTCTCTCTCTCTCTCTCTCTCTCTCTCTCTCTCTCTCTCTCTCTCTCTCTCTCTCTCTCTCTCTCTCTCTCTCTCTCTCTCTCCACATCAAGCAGACAGCGCTAGAGGAGGCGACAAAGAAGCCGTCTGACGCAAGCTGATTAATGTATTAATGTTAGAAGTCCGTCCTTGCCAGACTGGTGACTGGCAGCATTAGATTGTTATAATGGACGACGGAGGGAGGCTAGGGCGACTTTTTCTTTGTCGGGAAAACAGCGCCTTACTTTTGTATTATATTATATATATATATATATATATATATATATATATATATATATATATATATATATATATATATATATATATGTATATATATATGTACATATATATATATATATATATATATATATATATATATATATATATATATATATATATATATATACACACACACACACACACACACAGAGAGAGAGAGAGAGAGAGAGAGAGAGAGAGAGAGAGAGAGAGAGAGAGAGAGAGAGAGAAATTTGAGTCTCATATTCACTTCGATTTTTCCAAAATGGGATGCCATCACAGCCTTAATATGCAGGGAGGCAGCGGCTGGGAAAATGCAGATAAGCGAGCTTTCAAGAGGCCATTTCCTCTCACTTGGAAAATTTCAGCGCTATTAGCAGAGCAACACCAAGCTGGACGTTGGTGTGGCCATGACCTGCTCGCACGCCACTGAAGGACGCGCTCACGACAAATAGGCAGTGGAAATAAAACGCGTCTCACGAACGACAACAAATATTTATGGCAGGTGAAAGAAAATGTTATTCTCAATTGAAAATCCTCTGTGCATATCAAATTATTTAATTTTACACTTTTTGTGTTTAGTGGATTTATAAAATTACGCACGAGTGTCTGTGCCGCTGGAATCCCACAGGATTAAGGCAAGGAAGAAAGGAGGCAAGACTCAGTGAAATTATAAACTATTAATGCAGATTATGGCACAGTATTTTCCATATGTGATAGCAGCATTAATTAAATTTATGTAATTCTTCAATAACATTTACAGGTCCTTTACAGCTACAAAAAAAAATGTAACGTGGCAAAACCTGCCTTCTGAGTCACTAACTGTCCCGCCAAGTTCATTAGATCTTTACGTGTTACTGATTTTGTGTGGTAGTTTTCTTAGTTCATTTGGTTTTATGTAAAAGTAAGAAACTGCAGACAATGTCTTTCACTAACAGTCACGTGAAGCGCACGGGTATGTTGTATATTCTGGGTTTTGGGAAACAAGAGTTGATGTCTTCGTAAAAGAACACCCAAGAACACCACTGCAGAAAATGACCTCGTGTTCAAGTTTTCCGCCTGTTAGTGACGGCAGACCTGTACCCTTTGTGACAAATGAAACAAGATGAAAACTTTAATAAGAGTCTTGATTCAATAACATAGTCCTTGTTTTTTAAGCAGTTTTTGTTAGAAAATTACAGCAAATTCGTGAACACTGTAATGTGTCATAACCAGCATACTATGTCAATAATTCACAATTGCGTGAAGTTGCAACCCCATGTCCTGCCTTCCCCCCTCACTACTACCCCTGGTCCTGTCTGGATGACCTGCAAAGACCGCTAAGCGTAATTTTTAGAAATTGACCCAACAATGAAAGGTATATGAAGAGGTATGTATATATATATATATATATATATATATATATATATATATATATATATATATATATATATATATATATATATATATATATATATATATATATATATATATATATATATATATATATATATATATATATATATATATATATATATATATATATATATACATACATACATACATATATATATATATATATATATATATATATATATATATATATATATATATATATATATATATGTATGTATTGATTTTTTACTAATTTTTATTCGAAATAATCTCTTCTTTTATCTGAACAAGTATTTATTTTAACACGTGAGATACACCTGGTCTGACGCTACATATCAGTCACAGGCACTATTGTACCAGCAGTGTTTTCTCTCTCTCTCTCTCTCTCTCTCCCTCTCTCTCTCTCTCTCTCTCTCTCTCTCTCTCTCTCTCTCTCTCTCTCTCCGCCCATAGAAGGTTCCTGTGGCTCCGCAGGGACCCACACTTACACTGGAGAGAAGGACTAAGAGCCTTCCCTCCTGCCGCTCTAGTTAAGCCACGGCTAAAGTGGAACCCCAGATTTTTTTGGTTGTGACATGAGTGGGCTATTTACACACACACACACACAACACACACACACACACACACACACACACACACACACACACACACACACACACACACACACACACACACACACACCGTTTACACGAGTGCGAATATGTTGTTCTTCCGCATTATCACTCTTTAAATTTGGTGATATTCCAGATACAGTGCAAGCATATAAAAAGATACATGTATGTCAAACGTAAAGCAATGGTTGTATCTTGCTATCTGATGCCTGCCGCCTCAGCGCAGTGCCGCGGGTGACGCATGTTGTTGGGCCGTCAAGTGGTGTGCACAGGCGGCGTGTTGATTTATGACTTGTTCACGATTTCAAGTTTTGTCTTACCAAACTGTTTTTTGTATCGTCTGTGATTGATCAAAACCTGCACTCATTAGTAACAAATTAAATAGGAGTATGAAGACACTTCCGAAACTAAATTACTTCTTTGTAATTTCTTATCACTGACTTTTTAGGAGCGGCATACTGGGCCTCTTTTTTATACTCTTGGCTGGACGGCTTAACATATAGAAAACACACACACACACACACACACACACACACATCACACACACACGTCTCCGTCACTTAGTAAGGTCGTCAATAGCTTCCTCGCCCGTGATGTGTCCCTCGCAGCGGCCACAAATCTTTATCCTTTCGGTAATTCAACGCAGCTTTGGCAATTCCCCTGCCCCCTCACTTTTCCCTGCTGCTGTTGGATATTGTCTCCTGTCACAGAAGACACAGCACAGAGACCTGCGATGTGTTTCCCAAAGGTGACTATCCTTCAGTCCAAAATTACCAGGAATCATCAAGCAATCAGTGTGCAAAAACAAGTCTAATGATAGCAGTAGGATTAGGATAATTTACATGTTTACGAGGATATTTACCACAGGCGCCAGGCATCACTATTCCCAAACTCCTGCTGTGTGCTCTCCTACCGCCATCACTCATGTAGGGAGATAAAGCCTTGGTGAGTCGGCCCGTCCTTATGAGCAAAGTTGTAATGTTATTGAACGCGGCCATAGCTCCCTCCTCTGTCTTCACCAACCTGGCACGTCTCTCTCCTCCATTGCGGCGTGTCCTAATGACAGGAGGTGCGCTGGATCCCTAGGGTGCGGGAGAGGCGTAGCCCAAGTTCGCATTAGAAGTAATAGGAATCCTTGCGACAGTAATTTCAGGTTGTCTCTGTATTTACTAAGACACAAGATAATGTTTGTTTGTTTTTTTGTTTTTTTGGAGGGGTTTTTTTTTTTCTTTTTTTAAGTTGGTGAAAATTTACAGACGAAATACAGGTTTCTAAATTCCTGGTGATTTATTATTGTTTGGGTTCACGAGGCCAGGAAGTGCAGGCGAACGATCCTCCTTTTCCCCTTTTGTACGAGGCATTTAGGGTCTCTCAGCCAAACGACTCACAGTAAGAATGGTAAATGTGCTTCATATATATGGTGTCTTGTGTATCCGCGTTATATTACATTTCTTTAAAATACTATTGGTCGTTAGGAGACAATGGCGAAAAGAGGAAAGGAGGAGAGGGTGAATGAAGAGTCTGGGAGAAGGAGATAATGTTGCGGAGAGGATAGAGAGGTCACGTCGAGAAGAGGAGGAAGAGAAGGGAGGTCCAGTGCAGAGGTGAAGACTAGACTGGCTTTACTGGAATAACGTGGCCATCAACTAACACTGGCAGGAAAGCCGCTCCACTGAGTTCTCATCGTCTCTGTGTTAAGCCTCCACCTCTGCACTAACCAGGGCACCGCAGCATCATTTGCCACCCGCTCCCAAAAGGCACGGCACCACCACAGCCCGAACACAGCAGCTGGTATTGATCCCCCATGGGCGCTCCATCGGGGACCTGGGCTGGGAGGGCTCAGGCAGGGCTTAAGGTAAACGTACGTACATAGCCGCGGGTGAACAATGAACACTAATCCCACAGTATCCATTATTGTTTTGGAATGGGGGATGGGAGAGGCACGGAGGGAAGAGCATGGTGATACGAAAGCGAGGAGGCGAAGGCATGTAAATGTGTGTCTTTGTAGAGCGCTCATGACCCTTTTATTGTCTTTTTTAGTCGGAGTCTTGCTTTCAGTTGTTATTATACTGGACGGGAAGGACGGAAATTTCGTTCCTTGTTACCTGAATTTAATGAGCATTAATTCTGTCTTTTTACCTTCTATTCTTACTGAGTTTATGTTGTTGTCTTTGTGTGTGTGTGTGTGTGTGTGTGTGTGTGTGTGTGTGTGTGTGTGTGTGTGTGTGTGTGTGTACGTGTGTGTGTGTGTGTGTGTGTGTGTATGAGAGAGAGAGAGAGAGAGAGAGAGAGAGAGAGAGAGAGAGAGAGAGAGAGAGAGAGAGAGAGAGAGAGAGAGAGAGAGAGAGAGTTTGTCATCATCAGCATTCTCATCATCACCAAGGTTTGTCTAAAGCCAGTGCGTGGTGGCGACTGTATGTGTCCTCTGGTGGTGTCGGTGCATTTGTAAACACGTCCCTAATTAGTACACAAAGTGCGGCTGCTGCTGATGACCTATTATTCTCATTTTTGCCAGTTTTCCTTCAGAAGTTTGAGAATGGTAATTATGTCTCTTACTAGTTGCAGTCTACATTTTATGATCATCTTTTAGGAGCACAGTGGTGTCGTACTGAGGCGACATTGCAAAGTTTCTGCACATTTCTAAAGTTACATTTTGAAGCAGCTGAAAAGTTTTCTGGTAATTGTGTTGCTCCAAGTCTTCCCCGATGCGAGTTGGTATCTCTTCTTTCCCAACGCTGAATTTCAAGACTTATATAATGCCTTGGATCCACAGCGCCCTATTATTCATTACAACTAACAAAGTTCACTGATGAACCATTTTGTTAAACGTTAGTTAAAACGCTTAAAACATAAAAATAAATGACAATTAAATTAAATCTTTTTATCTTTTTAATATGTGGGATCATTATTTATCTATTGAGATTAAAACGTATCATTCTTGCATCGTTACTGCAAAGTGTGACGTCATGGTGAGCGTCAGAACCACGCCTGTAACACGTTTAGGTGCGTCATTTCCAATATTTCAGCTTGTATTTACGAGTATCCTGCTTGTGTTCGTGATAGTTATTTCCACCTTGCAAATTGAGGTTCTCTGCCTCACCGAGGTGTATGTACATAGATGGGAGTGTATCTAGTTGTGGTAGTCATGTAAGCATACTGCATATGCCATACGTTGATATGTAAAGAAATAACAGGGTAGTGTTGTGACAATAAGAGTACAACCACAAACATAACCTGTTTCATCTTTGCCTTTAATTCGTATTTCACTGCGGCGATATAAGCTTCATATTGGGATACCAACAACGTAAATGCTCGTTTATCAAAATTACCATTAGATAATATAGTAGTGCATATAAGTTATACGTCATCAAGTATCTTCTGCTGGATACAAAAGAGGACCTTTTGTAGTTAAGATGCGTCCCGCAGGAATTGTCATCACGATTGCCTGCCACATATGGTTGTGAAACAAGTTTTGGACGAATGCCTAAGTACGAGGATGGAACGTGGTGCATAACAATAAAGTGTCTATTTGATGCTTGACATCTGAGGGTCACTGGAAATAGTCACCCCAGCGGCACACCATTCATCTTTCCTTTGAGCTGCAACACCCATCTAGTGTGGCAGGGACACGCGTAGTGGCCATGCAGATATTCAGCTCCCCCGAGTTTCACTGCCGGGGAGAGTAAGTGGTTCGGAGTTTTGTCTACACGATCTGTTCTCGAATACGGTTTCGGTACAGTGTTCCAGTCACTTTGTGCCAGTGATCGTGTAGACTTGCCGTCAGCCACATTTGCTAACCTTAGCGATTTAATTAAGAACATAACAACATAAGAAATAAGGGAAGCTGCAAGAAGCGACTTGCCGTCAGCCACATTTGCTAACCTTAGCGATTTAATTAAGAACATAACAACATAAGAAATAAGGGAAGCTGCAAGAAGCGACCAGGTTTACATGTGGCAGTCCCTGTATGAAATATACCTACCTATTTCCACCTAGCATCCCCATCCATAAACCCGTCTAATCTTCTCTTAAAGCTCCCTGATGTCTTAGCGCTAACAACATGATTACTGAGTCCGTTCCACTCATCTATCACTCTATTTGAGAACCAATTTCTTCCTATCTCTTTCCTAAACCTAAATTTTTCAAGCTTGAATCCGTTATTTCTTGTTTTATCCTGGTTGCTGATCCTAAGAATTTTGATGTTGTACACTCTTTTGAAGGAGCTTGTTGGTCCCTGACCAGCCTCAGCCACTCTCCCATATTCTTATCTGATAGCATACTGTCCCACAACCTAAATCGGTGTCTCCATCAATGAACCCATGACGGGACGACTTGTCATTCCCAGTAAAATTACCATTGTAAATAGCATAAATACATTAATTATCTATAGCTATGCTACTAAACGTGTGAATCATCTGATTATTCCCATTGAAAAGAGTACGGAAGAGTGCCTGCAATAACACAACTTTGCCTTTGATTTAGTCGTTTGAACCTTGAGTTTCCGTGGTTCGTCCATTCTTCCAAACCGGAAAAGTAGTATACCGGAAAAGTAGTATTTTATAAGGACCGGCGAGCAAGTATGGACCAAATGTCGCCTCAACTGCAGGTAAAGATTACGTACTGGATATATTTTTCTTCATGTGCTTACATCCTTTATCTTCT
>NC_087167.1:9900000-9937500 GCF_035594125.1 Scylla paramamosain | reverse complement strand
GCGGTCAGCAATCTAGAACAGGATGTCATGTAATGGGCCTCAGGAACCTCCGTGAGTGTGTTCGGTGCTTAATGGTGTGTGTTTGGCAGTGGATTCGTAACGGCCTCACTTTGGTTGTAAAAAGAAGTAATAAAAACAGACGTCCTTGTTTGGAGAGGAAGGAAGACATATGTTACAGGGGAGGGTTGGAAGAGTGGGGAAGTTGTCTGTCTGCCTCCATGTCGATGCCACTTTGCCCACGTTATGTTTGGCGCTCCCTTCCAAGGTGGACCAGTGATGTCGGTGATTTCGGTACTTTTGCATTTCATAAAAATATCTTCTAACTAATCATGTTATTGCTGCTGCTGTCTTCATGTTGTTGTTGTTGTTGTTGTTGTTGATTTGGAGAACAATAATGGTAATAGTCTTAAACATGACTGTGGTGTTGGGAATGGTGGATGCTAATTAATTTAGGTCCAAACCATGTCGCTGCTTCACTCTGGCTTAAGCGTGCATTACGCAGCACATAATGCTACTGCAAACTGCTCCGAGTGCCACCTTCTCACTTCTCTCTCGTCCTCTGCAGAGTGCTTGACGCCTTCGCTAACACGCCAACTCATCACTACGTCACACAAGATAGGAATGAAAATCACGGTGTTAGTAAAAATACTGTTTTTTTTTTTTTTCTTTGCAATTTCATCATTAGATATATTAACCGAATATCAAAAACCTGATTCCTTTTTCACTTCAGCACTATGAAATCCAACATCGTTCAGCTTAAGTTTTAGTCTCATCTGCTTTAAGGCTTCATCATATGCACGGTGCGGTAGACATTATTCAGTTCCTCAAAGTTTTCAGTTTCATGTACTCTATAGAACTAAAGCGCTGGCCAGAAAACCTTGGAACTATTTTGTTTTTTCTTTCAATACTTATTTTCTAAGAAAATTAATGTTTTTATCTTTGTAGATTCATAATTCCGGCGTTGTTTTCCAGCGTGATGGCAAACACGGCTGTGTAATGCAGAAAGTTAACACATTAGTCTGTGCACTTTTTGTGTTCTGTGTAGAAATTACACGTTTCCAACGCTCAAAGTGTTCGTATTTGCATAACATTTCCTGGAATAAAAGAGACTTTGTATTCGTGGGTGACGCCCCTAGCTGAACGTTTTCTTTTCATCCATTCCTTTTTTATCTTCCATGTACCACACCATGGTATTGTTTGCGTCCTTTCAGCGTGGATCGTGCATCTCCCAAGCAAAAATTTATAATATTTTTTTATTGCAGTTTAAAGCTAATGAACGTTAAATGTTTTTTTTTACGAAAAGTTGAATAAAGCACGTGTGCATACGACCAGCTCGAAGAAAAAGATGCTTTGTCACATCAGACTGACGCATATATCCTTTGATCCTAGTGTCATATATATATATATATATATATATATATATATATATATATATATATATATATATATATATATATATATATATATATATATATATATATATATATATATATATATATATATATATATATATATATATATATATATATATAATGTGTGTGTGTGTGTGTGTGTGTGTCAGACTAAACAATTTAGATTCACAGCCAATAATAAAAGGAAAAACAAAAGCAAAGACAGACTACTCACATTCTTTGGATGTTGAGGATTCCTGAAGCATGTACATATATAGCAATGGAAATTCCTTTTTCTTTTTCCCTTTTTTTTTTTTTTATATTTTATGTTCCTGATTTTCATTTATTCATTTATTTATTTATTAATATTTTAGTTGCGGATGGCGGCGCCTCTCTTGCAACGCACTTCAGCACAGACCGGTGCTTCATCAGGCGTGTGCCTTCCGTCGGACTCGGCAGCACCAAAGGAACCGTGTGGTGTGTGTGACGTGCTACACCCTTTTATGCCGTGGAGAGAGAGAGAGAGAGAGAGAGAGAGAGAGAGAGAGAGAGAGAGAGAGAGAGAGAGAGATTATGTTTCGTACTTGTGTAGCTTCTGTAATTTCATACTTAATGCAAGTTTTCTCTCTTTTCGAGGCGTCAAGACGGTGTTAACTTTTAATTACTTGCATTTTTTCTCCCCTTCCATGTATTTACACCGACGTTCAGTAGTGACGTAAGGGTGCTGATCTTGGGGCACTGACGCCGGCGCCCGAAGGCTCGGCACAACAAGAAAAGAGCTAAAAGTACGAGGGTAATTTCCACCAGACAGGCGGATAAAGCGACGCCGTCCCCGCTCACCCCTGTCTTCGCTCCGTGCGTGCGGATTATTTTTCGTGAAGGAGACAGAGGAATGGCGTCTGTAGATATTAGGGTTCTGTAGGGGATCGTATCTGTAAGAGCAAAGGTTACCCAGGACGCACCTCCCTTACCTTCCTGATGCCGAGGTCTCAGGTCGTAAAAAGAAGGAAAGAAAAAAAACATCTTTATATATAAAAGACTATCATTCCTCGTTTGTTTTTGAGCGTTGCGTGGGTGGATTGCTGCCATTCATCCTTAACTTGACTATGAACTAACAAGTATGTATGGGGACCATCCATCTCTTCGCTCCCATCCTTCAGCTTCTTAAAGGTGACCGCCCAGACTGCCACGCCTCCGTACCACGCTCAAGAGCCGTAAGGAAGACACGAGCAGCCTCGGGTTATGGGAAGAAAATACTGACATTCCTGGAGGTTCTCGTTTGCTGCCTGTAATTAAAAGATTACTATTATCGGAGAAGATTGGAAACGTAAAGATTCGTCGTGCATTTTATGGGAGGAAAATGGTCACATTCCTGGAAGTTGTTGTTTGTGTATATTATTAGAGAAAACAGAACGCTTTAAGCAGCGTGTGTGTCATGAAGTGTGCGTTGAGGGGTGGTAGCCGGAGGGAAAAAATCACTTGTGGAATTTTTTGTTTAAAATTGTTATCAAAAAGACTTCCATTGCCATTAAAGGAGACGTAACTCATAAAGGACTGTCTTGTGTGTTGAGAAGAGTGCGTGGATGGAAGGCGGTCGTCGACCCTCATATCAGGAGTGGGTCTGGACGAGAGAGGAGAGAGAAGCCTGGATCAAGTTTTATGTTTGGTGCATTGCGCAGATTTTATGATCTGGCTCGCCGATAGCTATAAAAGTAAACTGAATAACGTTATAATATATATATATATATATATATATATATATATATATATATATATATATATATATATATATATATATATATATATATATATATATATATATATATATATATATATATATATATATATATATTGGTATCTACGGTATAAATGCACGTGATTTATAAAAAGTGGAAAACTATTAATCATATATACGTATCAGACCGTTATAGTTGAAATGTACATTTAGAACGTTTCGCAAGTAAAATTCACCGATTACGAAGATAAAACACAACATGAAACAACAACAATGGCAGGGAAAAATACAAAAAGATGTATTGATACGAAAAAAATTTATATTACAAGAGAAAAAGCTCACAATAAAGAAAATAAACAATCGTTCTGATGTAGCTGGATCCAAAAATGCAGAAAATACAGTAAACAATAGAAAATGTATAACTTCCATCATAAAATACTCTAAACACACAGAATAATATAGATCACAGTGAAAAATACCTGTGCGGCATCGACCATGGAATACATATCCTCCCCTTCCCTCCCCACCCCCAAACACACACACACTCACAATGGAAATAAATACACCAGCGTCCATCAGGCTCTTCATCAGCGCGGCACGGGGACTGATCTCTCACCTGCACCCCCTCTTTCTCATTACCGCATGGCAAGGAACAAGAGCAAAGGAAAGCGAAAATGTGTAAAGAATGAGAAAAAGATAAATACATACCCTCGAGACTTAAAGGAGAAGTAATAAGCCTCCCACATTGGCGACATAAAAAAGAGAAAATTAATATTACCCACTCGAGGTGCAGGAAAGGTGTCAGAGACCTCCGCTATGAACTCTTATAGGGCCATCAACTGAGGGTCTTGAGTGTGCTTAAAGAGGACAGGTGCTGCGAGGCCGGGCAGCGGGAGGAGAAGGAGGAGGAGGGGGGGGCGAGGAGGCAGAGAGGAAAGATGGATGAAGGGAGAGGAAGGAAGCTACAGGATGAAGGCGAAGCGAGAAAGAAAGTGTAGACGAAATTGTGAGTCAAAGGGAGGATGAAGGAGTCAGAAAAGAAGGATTACGAAAGATGAAGGAGATGAAAGGGTTAAGCGGGAGGGAGGGAGGGACTGTGTCTGGTGTATGTATAAATGGTGCGCTTACTAACACAGTGGAGTGACCCTCGGCAACGGAAGTCAGGAGCAGGAAGGCCTGAGGAGGGTAGCACACACACACACACACACACACACACACACACACACACACACACACACACAGAGAGAGAGAGAGAGAGAAATATTTATGCATCTCACTCTCAGTAAAGTTAAGGGCTAACTGCCTCTAAATCATGCATGAGGAATTTCTTCAGTGGAATTGCAATGAATGGTCGGAACTGTCGACCATTATGGACCTCCTGTACGTTTCCTCAGGCAATACAAAATGCAAGATTTATTTGTGAATTATCCCTGTGCTTGGAGAGCAATGTAGCGGAAAATCGGAACGGAATGCAGTTTACCTCCTGCTACGTATCCTTCAGGCTCACCCATTTCACTTGGGTCGCACCTGAGATGGTCCCCGATATCTTGGCTTGATTTAGTCCCCAGCACTATCTCATACTCACACTGATAAACTTTAGCCATTCGTCAAGAGATTTCCAAATAGAATTAACTTAGTTTTTAAGTCTCCCAGGAATTTACCGCCACGGGTAGGCTGAGATCTAACGTTATCTGATTTTGGTGATTCTTTTTTTTTTTTTTTTTATCACAGGAACATGTCAGCTTTATCCAAGTATCAAAACCAGACTCAAACGCACACAGACATACATAGAAACACACAGACATACATAGAAACACACACACACACACACACACACACACACACACACACACACACACACACACCTGCCCTTCCTCTCTGCCCAGCAAAACTATTCATCCCAGACGAGTGAGGAGTCAGCTCGCCACTCCGGCTCGCCACCACTTTACTGGGCGTAATGCTTTCATATTTCTTTTTTATTGCATTAACTCGAGTATTCTTCTTGTCCGTTTTCATTAAGCTGTGGTGTGGAAAGCGTCACTAGTTCACCGTGAGGGAAGACAAAGCGATGTTACGTTATTCTGTAGGAAAATAGATCATAGCTTGTGTCTCAACCGCTTCTCACTGGCCTTTCAGGTGTGTGTGTGTGTGTGTGTGTGTGTGTGTGTGTGTGTGTGTGTGTGTGTGTGTGTGTGTGTGCGTACAGAAGCGCATACAGTCACAAAGAAACATATTCATACTTTTCCCCTTCCTTCACACGTGTTCCCCTAAGCTCCTCATCCCTCCGCCACCTCAAGCAAGCTCGTCCAGGGCTGCCAGTGGCCTCATTATGTTGCTTACAGCAAATGAAAGTACAGGCGGCTCAGAGGTCTGAAGTGTTTACTCCAGAACCGGTAATGGAGCTTAGTGTTTTTTTTTTTTTTTTTTTCATCACCTGTTGTGAGCATGAAGCCAGTGTTTACTCTCTCTCTCTCTCTCTCTCTCTCTCTCTCTCTCTCTCTCTCTCTCTCTCTCTCTCTCTCTCTCTCTCTCTCTCTCTCTCTCTCTCTCTCTCTCTTTTATACTTACAAATGTACGTATAAATGCATATTTGTTGAAGGATATTCGCTCAAATATTCACCATTCTTTCACGGTTATTCAAAGACCACGAAACAGGTGTATGTATATCCAAGCATGTAATTAGTGTCCGTACAGCAGTAGGTTTAAACCGACTGACTTACCACAGTGTGAGTCGTCTGGTTGAAGTGTTCTCTCTATGATGCATAAACAATACACACAAGTTATAGAAACTGACAAACAGCGTTGGGGCTTTGTTGTTAAAGTGTTGCACATGAATCCTCAGAAATATATATATATATATATATATATATATATATATATATATATATATATATATATATATATATATATATATATATATATATATATATATATATATATATATATATATCTGTCAGTTTCCTATTATTAAGGAAATATAAAAGGAGCAGTAGGAATTATTACATGATATGTTATTACTTGGTGGAAAATATTAAGGTAAAGTGGCGGAATTTATATCAGATGCCGTGCAGTAAGGGAAGATGAAACTGGTGAGTCTCGAGCTTTGTGTGATGAGAGGAACAGGAGAGACAAGTGTGGAGAGTCGAGGAAATTACTTGTGTAGGCTGGAGAATTACAAATATCGTCTAGATCCGGGATGTCACGGGTAATGTAGCAGCGGCTGGTGTCTGCTGAGGAGTGAGGGGCGAGGGAACCTTAGTCCAGGAAGATGAAGGCTGTCTGCAGCTTTCTTCGTTCTTGTTTGTTACGCGTTTATCTCTCTCTCTCTCTCTCTCTCTCTCTCTCTCTCTCTCTCTCTCTCTCTCTCTCTCTCTCTCTCTCTCTCTCTCTCCCTCCCTCATTACCAGTACTTTTCCGCTCAGCTATCTCATTACCATCCGTACCTTGCACAATACAACCTGTCCGCATCTCTGTCTAACATTTTCGTTACCTTCATTTGATCTAGTTTTCTTTTATCATTAGTGTCAGTAGACGAAATTCTTCCTCGTTGTAGTATGTCACCATTAGCTTCATTTTTCCACTCTGATGAGAAAAATTGTAATCCAGTTATTCCGAGTTCTATTTTAGGAAATACGTCACTTTGATTTATTTTATTATTATTTATTATTATTTATTATTTGTTGTACCTTGTTGCTCCCATTACTTGATCAGTTTGATCTTTAAATGACAAATTACACTCAGTTTTCACACCTAAATCTTTGACTGTCTATTATAACACTAAAATCGCCACAGGTAACCACAGCGGCGCTAACCATATCTACTGTCTCCAGGTGTAACCGAAACTCACTAATAAACACAACTCTAGAATTTGGAGGTCGATATACCACAATATACGTACATTTCTTTCCAGTAATTTCACAGTTGACCTACATTGATTCCAAATTATTTCATATCTCAGGTTTTTTTTTTTTTTTCTCCAATTTTCTCGAAAGAGTGAGAAAGAAACAAACCAGCACCGCCCCTTTCACCTCCTCTTCAAACATGAAGGAAGGTGCGAGTTGTTGGTCTCACTTCACGAATCTTGGCAGCGTCAGTCATTCAGCCATGTTTCAGTTAATGCTGAAATATCAAGATTATTATATTTTACAAGGTCACACATATCAAAAGTTTTATTACCTACTGACTGAACGACACTGTATCTTAGAATCTAGAATATTAGTAACCATGATCAGTTATGTTGCGAATTCTTTCCACTTCATTTTGAAAAAAAAAAGTACACCTTGTATTCGTTGCACAATTAGTATTAAGTCTCTTTGATCTCATACAGTTAATACATATCTTTTCTGTAGCAGTGCACTTGTTAGACATATGGTTTCCAGCACATTTTATAGCACACATCCCTGTCTGTAATAAACGGGTCAGCAGTTGGAATCGTTTGCTAAGGTGTGGCAGTCAAGCACAAATTTGGCGAAGCATCATTTGGTGTTGGGAAGTGGTCCTGGTGGATTGGTATCGGAAATTTCAAAGTGTTACCTTCGACTTGGATTCTGTCTTGTGCCATAATTTAATTCCATATTTACTTCAGGCATTATCCTTTGAGTTGGATGAGAGCCAAGATGAATGTGGCATTGAAGCGCGGCTCACGAGATATGATGTGGAACTACCGAGACATGAATATAATAAACAGTCTAACTGAGACACATAATATGATATGCTCTGAGGCAGCTTAGGTAAGTGGTTCCAGACATATCGCGGACAGGTTGGATCCCAGGCTGGAAGAGGATCCATCGAACATATTGTGTCTTTTTAGATTCCTTACGGATTTGGCAAAAAGAAGGTCAAATCTTTTTTATATATTTTCCCACTCCTATTATATGAGTCAGACAAATTTTTTTGTTCATTTCATCAAAGGATGTGTTATGACTGTGCTGCTCCCTCTTGTTCTCATATTTAGTAACGAACTGTCATGTAGGTACAGTTTTTATTGCTATTATTGGTGTACGCCAGATTCCCAACATCCTGCTTTTTGTGTATCTTATATGGCAGTAATATAATCAGAATAATTAGACAAAGTTTTGGGTGGGATAGCTTCCCGGGCTGGTTACATGTGTTTACTGACATGGACGATACTTTATTGTCGTCAGCTTCAAGGCATTCCCTTTGTACTTGTTCTTCTTGTTCTTCTTTTTCCTGTCAGGGTTCGCCACAACGGTCAACTAGCAATTCTGGTTGTTGACCTGCATTATGATCTTCAAGAGGTTTCACGCCGTATGCTCTTCTGTGATACAGTCCTGCTCTCTGCTGTTGGCTCAGGATTGGTGCTGAATTACGTACACTGGCTTGTGCCTCCAGTGCCTGGCCATTTTATGGTTGAGGAATTAAATGTTTTTAAATATGTTTCGTAACACTCGAGGGATGAAGATGAATATAAGTAAGAACTAAATTCTTTGCAGTTAATGATGATAAAAATGATAAACAGCTAATCTGGTGGAACCCTGTGACTCCTGGGAAGTCTGTTCACGCCCCTCGGGTGTTTCCACGGTAATGAAATGTCATGTATGAAAATTTGTCGCTTTTATTACTAAGAATAATTATCTCCCCATGTACGTTAAAACGAACGTCTTTAAAGCTATTCAGATGCCAGCCTTGCTTTGTGGCTGGGAGTCGTGGATCGATGGGGTGTTAATAAGTTGTACACCTGGTGCATGGAGCATGGGTTGTGGGTAAGGAAAGCTATATAATGACCTTTATTTGTTAGGACTTTGATCCCTTCTTTGCGTGCTCCAGTCAACAGTCAACAGCGTAAATGCTTTTGTCGTGTACGGAACGAGAGACGTGACACGGTGGATGATCTGCTCGCCCATGCCACCCTTGCAGACCTGGGCTATAATTATCACGTGTCTCACTAATTATAGGATTTATTACACATTGACATTAATGATGTGCAAATTGCTCTTGCTGACTTTCAAAAGGTGTTAAATTCGAAGCCATCGAAACTCCATCCTCCAATTGTATTATGTTAAATCCAAATCTGGAGACACGTGATATCTTTCTATGCTTATCTAACATTTATATTTGCTTGAGGTGCATCCCATACATAGACCAGAATACCCGTACCGGCGGTTGGTCACGCACTTGCTGTGAAAAAGAGCGCCTTTATCGTGTGGGGGAATCCAGAATAAGAGACATGTTTCTGAGCAGTGTCCCAGATCGGGGGAGTTGAGACAGCAGAACGGGATTGCCATTGTGGAGATGATTACGAGCCGGGAAGTGGTCTTGTTCACGGTATTCTGTCCGTGAATGCTTGGCTCGTAATAAGTAGTTATATTTATTAGTATACAGTTTGTAGTGTATACGTTGTGTTGGTCAATATAATTATGTATTCAAATATAGGTCATGAACTTTGTGAACTTTGTGTGTGTGTGTGTGTGTGTGACCCTTATAACATCACGTACATTACCGTTACCTAATGACAAAAACATGTTAAGATAATAACCTTGATTAGCTATTAGAATTAGCTAGTAACTGTTATTATCTTAATGTGTTTTTCTCATTAATTCTAAGGTCAGAAGTATGAATAAACCTCTTGATGAGATCATTTCCTGTAGAGGTGCCACTCGCCGTCATGCACTGAGAATCATGTAGCAGTGCCAGGAGGGAATGATAATATGAACAATGGCTTATAGAATACCTCACAGCACCTGAACACTGGATTGACGTTCCCGGTGTAGCTGCATCTAACCTGCTTGTCTGTGAGTGGGATGCACAAAGCTTTTTTACATGAATGATAAAGGAAAAAAAAACACTAATGGGACGCAGCATTCTCTTGACTTCGCTTTCCAACACTTGCACGGACTTCGTATTGCTCAGTCTTGGATCAGACTCGTTATATCTTCTTTGATGCTCGCCACTCCGTTGATTGGCAGACATATATTCAGTTCTTTGAGTGTTCTTAGTTTGCTGGTAGTGCCACTGAATGATAATGATGCAGGTGTGTGTGTGTGTGTGTGTGTGTGTGTGTGTGTGTGTGTGTAGGTGGGTTAGTGGGTGGGTTTGCGCGCGCACCCTTTTCCTTTGTTAATTTTCTCCTCCAGCAAATGTCAGGATGAAGCAAAGGTTAATGAGCAGCAGGAGGGTGCTAATAAATCCCAATGATGCAGCAAAATAATTCATGATGCAGTGTTGTTGGCGGTGATAAGGAAATTCGTACAGGCTACAGCCGCTGTTCCCACGCTTGATAACAAAACACCGTTATGGATTTTAACCAAATTCTCAAGCGCCCTTTCATATCTGCTGATATAAATGTTCTTTACATTACACATTATATGATTTTAATTACAGATTTCTTTATTAACCGAACGTGGGTGTAAACAGAGGAAATGGACACGGAGAGAGAGAGAGAGAGAGAGAGAGAGAGAGAGAGAGAGAGAGAGAGAGAGAGAGAGAGAGAGAGAGAGAGAGAGAGAGATTCTGTGTGTGTGTGTGTGTGTGTGTGTGTGTGTGTGTGTGTGTGTGTGTGTGTGTGTGTAATTAGTACCACTGTTCCTGACCACGCACTTTTTTCACAATGTTGCAAGATTAAACGCCCTGATTTGCATAATTGATTGGGAAACTTTAATAGTGTAAAAAAGTTGCTAAAATATTCACGTTCCATCGAGGCACGAACGTAAATTTTCTTACATTATTAATATTTTATTAGAAATTAAGAAACTTTAGTGTAAGTAATGAGAACGTTTTATTACACACACACACACACACACACACACACACACACACACACACACACACACACACACACACACACACACACACACACACACACACACACACACACACACACACACACACACACACACACACACACACACACACACTTTTGTAACAGAATGCTACGTAATTCCAACAGCAACATATTAATAACTGAGGAAAGCCATGCATTTGAATTCCACAGCTGAGTCCATAAAAATAAAATAAAATAGCATAGATGAAATAAAAAAAAAAAAAGCGAATGGCGGAAAAAAAATATTAAATTATGTAGAATAGATATTGTTGCAAGAGAAGGCATGCGAGTTTTAGATTACCACTCATAAAAACAGTAACGCAGTGAAAAATGTGGAAGAAATATGGAACATTGTGTCGGTAATGGTAGCTACATATCATGAATAGAGTAGGCCAGAGGAGAAAGAAATTAATGGAATAAGCTTTTAATTCCACGTTTCTGAACTGAGTGAGTAAAGCCAGAGAAGTATGTTGGAAGCAAGGGTGTCCTGATGCTGTTTCAGAGTGTAGGTGAAATAAAAGGATGTGATACAGACGCCGCTAAAATGAGTAGCAGGAAGGTGTTGGCCTGTAATAAGTAATGAGAAGGTTATATGGCGAAGGAGAAATGCATCACGTCGACACAAGCCTGCGTGTAAAAGGAGTCAGTCTTGCGTAATACTAATTGCAAATCTAAATATTTCTTAAACTATTATGAATCAGGAAGTGCTGGTGTTATGATGAAAGGTTTAGGTATATGTCACATGTCACGAGGCTGCCTATAAAGAATGTAAAATCTACATGGTAATTATTACAAGCCTGAATTTCATCCGCTTTCCATGCGAAAGCAGGAAAGACATTAAGCTATTGGTGCAGCTATTCTGGGTGAAAGTCGTGCCTAGAAGTGAATCTGACAAGTGCCTCATCTGAAATGAACAAAGAGCCCATGTGAACTTTCTGTGTGTGTGTGAGAGAGAGAGAGAGAGAGAGAGAGAGAGAGAGAGAGAGAGAGAGAGAGAGAGAGAGAGAGAGAGAGAGAGAGAGAGAGAGCGTAGCAATGTGGCAACTTTATATCCTCACATAATATAATGCCTGTATACTTCAAAACATCATATCAGAATCTAAAGTCAGGCACTTGGAGGTTACTGGTTGGTTTCAAACCCATCTCAGTGAAGCTGCCCCCAAGACTCAGGCTTTGTGGGAGTTCCTCGGGCGTGACTGCCATGCTAGGACATTTTCTCTGTAAACCGGTACAATATTTACAGCTAATATTTGCACTTTATAAACTGTTACAATATTTTCAGCTAATAATTGCACTTTACAAATGTAATTTTTTTTTTTATAAAGAATTAAGTAAAACAAGAAAAAAAAAAAAAACACACACACACACACAGGATTAGTTTTATAGTTGACAGAAATACACGAGCGCAGACTTCGTCCAACTTTTTCGTCCGCCGCAAACAAGTGTGCGAGCCTTGGGGTGGTCGCACAAGACTCCCAGGTCACGTCGCTTGCCTCCGCTCCGCCTTGGATCAACGAGGACGAAATCAGCTTAGTGCCCCGGTGGTATCCCTGGCGAGTCTGACTTCACACGTGATACATCTTAAACGAATGGATGAGCGACTCCCCTTCATATATTTCTCACGGCCCGGACACCCAAGCCCTGAGGGACGAAACCTTGATCCATCCGAATATCCTGAATTTATGTTGTGAACTTCAAAGTGAATGTTTTTGGTTAGACGATTTTCAAGATTATGACATCACACATTATTATTTACTGAATTTTGGTTCCCATGGCTTTCTCCTGGATGAATTATAGGGATCCTCCACTTCAGTGCAACCCTAGTAATGGTTTGTCTTTGCCGAATGAGGATCCAAGGCTGGGATGGGTAACAGTCCTTTGCGATGGTGAAAGTGATGCAGACTGGATGAAGGCAGTATTGATCTCGCTTTCCAGACGATTGTAAAAGGAGTTATCAAGCACGGCTGCCTCCACCTTCCTTGTTACCTACATAATTTCATAGTTAACATCTGAGGTGCAGTGGAAGTTTTCTTCAACTACATGGAGGCAGTTTTGCAAAGGAAACTTTTTTTTTCCAATTATTACTGTACCTTCTTATTCAAGTGCACTGAATGGAACAAAGGAAAACTGTAACATGATGTTCCTTGTTGCATAAATCTACGTGCAGAAGGGCAAATGTTGCACAAGAGAAAATTAGAAAGCGGTGTTTAAAATTAACGGAAATGTAAAACTTTATTCCAACATTGCGTTTCATCAAGGGCAGATGTCTGAACATGACTGCGACTTCACCAGTAATGATGAACTCAGCAGCCATCCTTTACTGCGGTGCCATGCATCTCAAAGAGCCAGGCTGGTGCAGGTGTGAAATAGTGTGAAGGATCCATGCCGTCCTATACTACAGGTAACATAATCATAAGATAATTAATTATTTTGTCATCTATGAACTCGGAAGTAACTGTGCGACTCTTCCAGGAAATCGTAAGTGACGCCATAGCTCGGTCTGGCCTCGAGGAGACTGTCGCCACCCATCACTCATCGAACTTCGCTCTTTTTTCCATCAAGCCACGCCAGCCTTACCTGAACGTTTTGTGAATGTGTAGATTTTCCTAATTTAAGGTGGGGATAATTATTTAGATACTTATGGTTATAGAGATTTCATAGTGATTTATCACATTAAATTAATTCCTATAGATGTATAGCAACGATAAATATGTAAAATTTTGGTCGTGTAAGTCATTCTCAAACACACAGTTGCCTTCATTCCCCTTCATAGCCCATCCAGCCTCCCTATGAGCTATAAATCACAGCTGTCTCGATAGTGGGTTCAGAACGCTCACTAAGAGAGAAACTGAAGGAAACGTTTTGAATACTTCAGCTGAAGCTGTTCCAATTCACACGTT
The DNA here is from genome assembly GCF_035594125.1 of Scylla paramamosain. Classification (NCBI taxonomy): domain Eukaryota; kingdom Metazoa; phylum Arthropoda; class Malacostraca; order Decapoda; family Portunidae; genus Scylla; species Scylla paramamosain. The sequence goes on along the minus strand of NC_087167.1, from coordinate 9,923,694 downwards.
TGGCAGTGAGAACCTGCCCCATCAACTGTTGAAGCCGAGAGTGGAGGTAACGTTGCTTTTTGGGTAAAGGAACATAGAAATTGTATTTTGAGGCTGATTTCCATTACATCAGCTTTGCAATGCACTGTGAATAAGAGGATTAGTTTTATTTCACATTGGGCGGGTTTTGTGTCGATGGACTGTAGTGTGCGGCCTGAATACTAACACATTCTTGGCAAATACTGTACAGGCGTGGTAAACACGGAGGGTGGAACAGCACTGTTGCTTGGCGAAATGAATTATTTCATATTTTTCCCTGCCAGTGCTGCATGAAACAAATGACATATTATCCTCATAGCTCATTGGGTTGTCATGCTTTGTTTTATTAAAATAATGAGCAGTTATAATTATTTCTGAGGGTATGACAGTATACATATAACAGTAATGGTTTGTGCTGAGACTTGGTAACGAACTGGTGCCTGAACTAAGTAACAGTGCTTCCATAACTGAATCAGCCCGAGCAGAAGTTGAGGAAACTAACGAAGCGTCGGCCAATGAGGGGATTGGGCGCGGAAAACGGCGAACGCAAACAGAATCTGGGAAAAGGGGAGAACGGGACGGGTGAGCTGCGACACGGCACAGACTGCAGGCATGGGAGACAGTGAACACCACCCCCGCAGTTGGGCTGAAAGAACACACACACACACACACACACACACACACACACACACACACACATCAATCGTTCTTCCGAGATCATTAATTTGGTGCAGATCCCCGTCAGGATGGGGCGGCTCCAAGCACAGCCAAGGCTGCAGCATCTCAGCCTCGCTCCCTCCCCGGCACCGCTCCAACATTTTCCTGTCGCACTGACTACAAAGTAATGAAGATTAGCATGCGTCTCAGAATTTATGGATAATTTCTTTTTAAATCATAATCTAGTGTATTCTTGAAGACGGTCGCGTTTCTCTCCCATCTTGAGACAAATACTTGACAGAGGGGAAAACATTCTCGATAATATTTGAATTTCAGTCGTGAGATGAAAACGTCATTTTCGAATGCTTCCATAGGTCTAGGAATCTCAGTAAACAAAGAAAATAATAACTGAGTAAGTATGTATTGTTATCAGACGATCGTTCGAAAAGAAAAGCCGATTCTGAGTAGATCTGAAATTCTCATCTAAGAAACTGAAGGTAACTGAAAGATGGAAAACACAGGAAGACAAACTTTTCGAAAATCTGATGAGAAAAAATATTGGTTGTAACTGGAGTTAAAAAAAAAAAAAAAAAACGATAGAGCTTATTGTGCAGCGAGGATGCAGAAAATGTGAGGTATGTAGGTAATATTTGTATCTTGAGTGACGAAAATTAGATAAAGCAAAAGAGACTGAGTTGGAGAGTGAGCTCTTGAATTCAGTAATTTCAAAGAAGAGTTGCACTTCAGATTTTGCTAAGCTTAATAGATTTATGGGATCAGAGCTCTCGAACACATGGAAACAAAGTATTGCATGCATTGATCGCTCACACTCCTCCCGCACTGGATCGTTATTAATGTGAAGTGATTGACTTGAGTGAACAGAGAAATCGTAATGGAAACTGTAAAACTTCCGTGCACGACTGTAGTGAAGATAAATATTAAAAGTTCATCTTAAATATCAGGTAAAAAAATGATGTTATTGAGGAATTGGAGACCGCGATCAATGCCTCTCACCTTTCAGTAAAAAGGAACATTTATATCATACTTTCAGCAATTTTATGCTGTCAAAATTACGTAATGATAGAGAACTTTGTTAATAGTCTAAGAATAGAAGTCATTCATTCCTTGTGAAAATACTGAAAGATAAAGGTAACAACACACACACACACACACACACACACACACACACACACACACACACACACACACACTGGAGATACCTCTTGGAAATTTCCAGATTCCCGATGCGACTTTGTAAGTTTAGTCCCACCACAACCCTTTCCTCCCTTGCTTCCCACTGATTGCTTTAACACAATGCTCTCTGTATGATTGTATGTCCTGTCCATAGCGGTGTTGTCGAGGTGTGTGTGTGTGTGTGTGTGTGTGTGTGTGTGTGTCTGTGTGTGTGTGGGGCGGGGGGGCGGTGGAGGGGGGTTGCTTAAACAGCTAAAATCGTAGTTATACAGTGCGTACAGTTTTTAGTGTAGTTTTGGTAATTATATAAGCTTATGACGCAACTGAAATTCTCAGATTCGCCCACACACGAAAACATGGACTGCTTTTTTTTTTTTTTTTTTTTTGTATTCTCAGATTCCCCCCAATATTTCCATTACGGATCCGTCAAGGCCACTCGGTTTTTTACAGAGATCTTTCTTATTCACGCGTGGCTCAGCTGCCGTCTTACTTACACATCCGCGGCCATTCAGCCTTTCCTTCGTAGTATTGTAAAAGGAAACCTGATGACGGCCTTTGTCGTTCCTCTCCTCACCTTCCTGCTCGTCATAGTTCTGGCATTCTCTCTCTCGTGCCGTGTGAACAATTATTGTACACTGTGAGGAAAAAATAATAAATCTGCATGTGTGCGTTCTTTTCTGTGCATAGTCCCTGAATTTCAAGTGCTGTTGTCATGTGAAGACCAAAGATATTTCGAAGGTTTATTCCAAGAGTGGTGCAATCAATACAGCTGAACATTATAATCATGTGTGTGTGTGTGTGTGTGTGTGTGTGTGTGTGTGTGTGTGTGTGTGTGTGTGTGTACAATAGCGTGGGAGGAATTTTGCCTATATAATGTACTACTTTTACTTTTTTTTTTTTTTTGTTTCATGGTTTGCTGGCATTAGTTTTTTTTTTTTTTTTTTTTTTTTTGCATTTCTCATGATTGTGGTAAGAATGAGTCGAGTTGAGCAAGGATGGTGTACGTGAAATGCACCAATTTATCGTCAAAATTTGATACGCATCCATAACAATCCCAATAATGAATTTGGCATAAATCATGATCTTTAATTATACATCATACAACTCACCTTACATGGAATGCGATAAAACTCCTCCGCCACTACATTACAATCCCAACGTAAACACGGACCATGAAAAAAAATGGCAAGGTGATTTCTTAAACGCGTATGATTGTCATTAGAAAGTGCAATTATCCATTATTTCCAAACACAAAACAATAATAACTGAAGTTTAAGGTAAAGGAAGAATAGAATAAAGTCATTTTTTTTGTTAAGTGGATCTGAATTTTTCTTCCACTAACGCTCAATGGAACACAAATATTTAAGCACATTTGAAATTTACTTGATGGATCTCCAGATGTGTGAGATCCCAAGCCGGCGTGCTTCAGAAGGCTGAGTGAGGGGTCGTGCAGGCGGATGCCGTCACTCCTAATGGTTTGCATATCACGCCACGCAGATTCTCCTGTGCTGCGTTCTTGACTTGATGTTATTTTATTTATTTATTTTTATTTTTATTTATTTATTTTTTTTTTTTAGGTAGTTTTTGATGCTAGTGTGTGTGTGTGTGTGTGTGTGTGTGTGTGTGTGTGTGTGTGTGTGTGTGTGTGTGTGTATGATGGGAGCCTGGATGGGTGGGAGTGTACGAATGTGTGAGAGAGAGAGAGAGAGAGAGAGAGAGAGAGAGAGAGAGAGGTGCAGATTTTATATCACAATACGTCTATATACAATTTCTAAGAATAGATACAAACTTAATTCTCAGGCACTGTGAAATATTGAAGCAGAGCTCATCAGAACTCTTATATTTTTAGCTGATTAAGTAAACCAGGCAGCTACTAACACACAATACAATAAGAATATTTCTCGTATAACTCGTTTCTTAGTTGCAGTAATTATGATGTAAAAAAATTATGATACATACCTAATAAAATTCTATACTATAATACTATACTAATACTATACGTACTATAATAAGGCAAATATAAGATAAGCACAAAATGTATTAAACGTACATTTGTAATATTATAACTGAAACGTGTAATTTTGCCGGCAATTTTGGCTTCATGATGATACTGAAAATTTTTTTATTTTCTATGGAATACCGCTGGGAAATCTCCATTTTGTATCGAATATTCCGAGTTTCTTGGATATGAAGTGAGGTCACTCTTGCGAAAGACAAGTCTTAATACGCAATGTATATTTCCAAATTATGTATGTTTAGAGGCAAAAAAAGAAATTTGGCTTGTATCCTACGTAGTACATTATGTTTAAATAAGTCATGATGGTGTTGACACAGGGCTGCTTAGGAGGGCTGGGATGGAGGGAAGGCGACAACGAGGCGACCAGCGGCGTCACGTCACTGGATGTTGTTTCTTGGCAGCTTGTAGTGGCGCGCTCGCTGCTTTGTGATTATACACAGTTTAAGTGAGATTCATACATCTGAATTAGAACCGTAAACAGAAAACTGAACAGTGTTAATATGAAATTATATTCAATTATTTTATTGTGGTATTCAAAGGTTGCTTTTCAGCGATATTCGACAGGCCGAGTGAACTAGACAAGCAAAGACCGAGAAGGATGTGGGGCCCCACTGGGAGGGTTGGTGGACATGGGTAAATAGTTACGTTGCCAATAGATGGCGGGCTAATCGCAAACAGCTGATGGGCGGAGGTCAGGGGGCTTGTCTTGCCTGGACAGATGGCAAAGCAAAACAGACAGCGGTGCGATGAAGATGTGTCTTTCTATGATTTGTGTTCTTGAGTGCACGTGGAGACGGCAGACCTTCAGCTTGTAGGCGTAATCGGTGAGTGAGGTTTATTTGAGTAATAAACATCATGTGTGTGGAGTGTGTTGTAACGGCTTGGCGTGCCTCAGGACAGCGAGCGAAACTTTAGTGTTGGCCTTGCTAGTCTCTTACTAATTGTTGTTACACATGCTGTAATAACATAATTTCCTGCCGATTATAAGCAGGTGAATGTACTGCATAAATAAGTCGGTGTAATTACTGATAATTGTTGTCGTAAGCAGTAATTACTAATGGGTGTTGCTGCGTATATATATATCAATGTCTAAAAGAACTTTAGTAGCCTATCATGAAGCGTGTCCTTGAATCCCTTGTGTTAACCTGTTCATCGTTTTATTTTACCGCTATTTCCTCGGGACTAACAATGGTGGTTCTCTCTCGTGCGTTGATGCAGGTTTACGATCAGATGTTTGTGGCACCTCACTGCCTCGGTTTCTAGTCACATTTCATTGTGCCATATCCTAAAGATTTTTTTTTTCTTTTGGTTCTTTAACGATACTTGAAGGTTTTGTTGTGCCGTTGTCTTAGTAAATGGCTGGAGACTAGAACTCACCCGTGCTGTTATACACTTAACAAGTCGTCAAGCAGTGCCAACCTATGCTTGCTAAGAACAGCTATAGTGGAGACATCTTGCAAGGGTCATCATGGGAAACCGAACACATTAGGGAGAGGAGTAAAGGTGAAGAAAGGGCTGCTTGGGTTAGTTTACTGAAGCGTCACTACCGCTGGTAGTATCAGAATACCTTGAAATGAGTACAGATGATACCGAATCACTGAGCTGCATTTACCCGAACAGTAAGACTCCAGTATTACATGTAATTCCAGATTGTCTGTACAACATATAATGAGATGTATACTTCCTTTTCTCCATAACTAACGTTAAATTCATTATGCTAAAGATTTCATTAATTGCATGTCCTGTGCTCCAGACTCGTGAAGCAGAATTCTTTGTGCCCGCCATACATAGACTAACAAAAATTTAACCCATTCAGAGTTGACTTGTAATGTGATGTAATTGTGCAAACACAAGGACGGTCTTTATGATGTGAAGCAATTCATTCTAACAGTTTATTAGCTTAGTAGCCGTGTAGGCAACTTGTAACTCGAGTTCAGTTAATCAGTTGACCACGAAGCAGACGAGCGCTGTTGCGATATGAACTGGTATTCTTTCCATTACGAAATGACTTCTTGTAAGTTGAATTAAGAAGATTCAAGGGCAGTTAAAATTGCGGTTGTGGTATACTTCGATTTTTCTTATCTTACAAAAGGGTGGTTCACTCAACATCACGCAACTTTGGTAAATTACATACGACCACTTTTGATGCCTCAAAATCTGCATGATTTTTCTTACGTATCAAAGGAAATACTTGACAATTCTCTCAACATTACTGAATTTATTTTGATACACAGTTTTGTCTTAAGGCGTTGATACCAAAAATAGAAAACATGTTATCACTACGGGGAAAGACGAGCCATATTATATGCAAGCGTGTTCCACCAGCCTTACTATTTGTGCGTAAATACTCGTACCAGCCACGCTTCTCCCTAACCTCGGAAGACACCTTCGCTTTGCCTTCCTGCACACACCAGTGAGTCCAAAACTTTGTGATGTGAGGTGTGCCATGGTGATGTCAGGGAGTTTAAATCCTTTTGGCAATCTACCAAAATATGGTCTGCAGTCCTCGCGGAAGAGATTATGACGGAGTTCACACAAGATTTTTTAATTAATAAACAGTCTATAATGGACGAGATTATGTTACGCCATTTGACTCGGGTGGGATAGGTGGTGGAGAGAGAGTAGGAGCGCTTTAATGTCAGCCAGCTTCTGTATTAACATTAATTACGAGAGAGAGAGAGAGAGAGAGAGAGAGAGAGAGAGAGAGAGAGAGAGAGAGAGAGAGAGAGAGAGAGAGAGAGAGAGAGAGACTATATAATTGTGATTATCCAAAGTGTGGGCAGTAAATTCTGGCACTGTTGATTATTTATCTTAATATCAGCAGTAAAATATTTACACACAGTAAATTCACACATTCATTACAAGATCTAAGACGTAAGAGCTCCGGGACTTTTTGCCTTTATGTACCGTACAGCAACCACACCACAATGTCCGCGCCAAGGTGTTCCGCCAGGTGTGCTGTCCCCACTCAGTAATATGTACCATCTGGTGATTCCAAATTTAAGTTTGCATGAACATGGAGAGAATAAGCAATTTATCCGAAACTTCGACCACTTGACTACTTGTGTGATTATGGTGAGGTATTTGTGCAGGAGACGGGATATCTATGTTCCGATGCTATACAATGATGTTTTTTGAGAAAGTCCACATTTTAGAAGAGATCGATCACTGAATAATTTTCGTGGTAATGCTCAAAATGTGTCAAAGTACTTTCGCCATAATACTTTTAGTACCAAAAATCTAACGGCATACATCAGTGATGGCATAACGTCTGTTTCAGATCAGTAAGTCCATTTTAACCTCACACAGTGTCTGATGGGCAATGAGAATGAGTAGATTGTGCTAGGGTGTTGCGCAAGCACATATAGGTAATCTCCAAATCCAAGGATAACAGCAAACATTGTGTAAAATATCTCCCAGTATAATAACAAACTGCCAAGTAGAGCGCAAACCCCACAGCCCAGAGGCCAGCCGTTGACTGGGAGGCACGCGTGACGTCACCTAAGGAGTAATCGAAAAAAAAAAGGTGAACGAGAGGCGTCGTACATATAAATTAAGTGTATAAATGATAAATAATGGTAATAACGAGAACAATAGGAAAAGGAAAATTAACTTGTATATATATGGACATCCTATCATAAGATGACGATACAACAATATAAACAGAGCACACCGCTACGTCCAGCCGTCCAGCTACGTCTTGAACATCCTACCGACTAAAATGTAGGTGTTTAGAGACGGTTCGCTCCAGCGGCACAACTCACACCCCCAGGCTGTGTATCTCAATGTGGGAGGCGGCGCGGCAAGACTTGCTCCTGATAAGCTGCAAGCTGCTTCGCCGGGAATATTTGGACGGTTATTTTCCCTCACATGAGAAAGCGTTTATATCTCAGTGCATTTCCCCTAGATGGGCAAAACAATGATTATATATATATATATATATATATATATATATATATATATATATATATATATATATATATATATATATATATATATATATATATATATATATATATATGGTAAACTCTGGAACTCCATGCCGGCTTCTGTATTTCCACTTCCTATGACTTTAATTCCTTCAAGAGGGAGGTTTCAAGACACTTATCCTTCAATTTTTGACTACCGCTTCTAGGACTGGCATCTCTGGGCTTTTTTTTTTTTATTGTATTTTTGCTGCCCTTGGCCAGTGTCCGTCCTACATAAAAGAAAAAGAAAAAAAAAGAAAAAAAAAAAATATATATATACGAGTATATATATATATATATATATATATATATATATATATATATATATATATATATATATATATATATATATATATATATATATATATATATATATATATATATATATATATATATATATATATATATATATATATATAACACATTTTACGAAAAGTCCTATTATATGGTGTATTTCATTGCAATTATATTTGTTATTTCCTAATATTTGATAGATTTAAGATGTTACTTGTATGTTGAAGTGATGACTTTAAAAGGTTATTTTTATCGGGTATTAGAAAATTTTATTCAGAAATGTCTTTTTTTTTTTTTTATTATATACTAAGATACAACTTGAGCCGGTACTCGGCATCACAACGCCGTGGTCCACCGGCTCAGCTTTAATGTAAATACACTGATATCCTGGAACACATAATGCTGTTTCTATTGAGGAGGCGGGACTGCCTCATTGCTCGTCATTTTCCGCGGCGTAGTTTTTACCATAGGTGTGTGTGTGTGTGTGTGTGTGTGTGTGTGTGTGTGTGTGTGTGTGTACCCGCAAAGTAAGAATGAATAGATTCTTCATCATCAGCATTACAGTCATCAGCACCAGCAGCACAATTCACTGCTGGGCAATGGCCTCCGCCATCCTCTTCCCTGGGCCATGCCGCTGTTTCTACCACTTTCAAATTTGTCCGGGAACTGTTTGTCTTGTGTTTCACCTAATGTCTTGTCACGCTCCACTTACTATCTCTTGGTGTCCAGTCAGTCAGTGTTTCCTCCTTTTTTTTTTTTTTTTTTATTGTGTGTGTGTGTGTGTGTGTGTGTGTGTGTGTGTGTGTGTGTGTGTGTGTGAGAGAGAGAGAGAGAGAGAGAGAGAGAGAGAGAGAGAGAGAGAGAGAGAGAGAGACCTTACATGTCTTTCAATCTCCATTTTTGCTATGGAGTACTTGTATCACGTCTTCTTTTTCGCGAAGGTTCATTCAAATTAAGCAAGTATCATTCAGTGTTACCGTTGCACCAAATGCTTTAAATGTTTTTCTTTGTGCGTACTCTTATTGCATTTTCACGACCTTTATTTAGTAATTGTATATCTTCTCTGCACGGAGTACACAAGTTCGTGCGTGTGTGTGTGTGTGTGTGTGTTGATATGATATGAATGGCACTCCGAAACTTATAAACATTGATTGATGATATATTCGTTGCTATAATTCTAGTCCTGCACGATTATGAACTCTGTTAAAGTTGTGCATTTACGTATATGTGAAAAGTTGTGATTCTTAACAGGTAAGCATTTTTCATGGCTAGGCTGTTATCCATTATGTTATGTTTTTTTTTTTTTCCATGTACTTCTTGATATCAAAATTACTTGCAGGATTTTTTTTTTTTTTGTGTGTGTCCCGTTCTTATGTATATGTACGAATAATAGAGAAAAGAAATAGACCTGTAGGAGAGGGCAGACGAAAGAAAAGAACACAGCCAGATGTAGGTCTCCTGTCTGGAGCATTACGCGCTCCTTCTCTGCCTGTGAGGTGAACCATACTGAAGGTTGTATATGGTCGAGGATTAACAAGTCTAGCAAACGCTATTAATTTTGGGGAATATCACCAGCAAAGATATTACCCTTAATTGTATGAAAAATAATTTCCTTGATTTTTTGTGACACTGATTTCTTTTTTTTTTCTTTTTTTTTTTTTTTTTGCTCTGTTTCATGAGTGTCGTTTCTTTGTGGTCTTTCAAATAATTCGGAGCGAAATACTGTGGTGTGTTTCGACGAGTAGTAAATTCCATATGGCTCACAACGAAATTATATCTAGCCAGGTCTCGGTTTGTCTGTCCTGACTAGCTGACGCATGTTGCAGAAAGGAAAGCCGCTGTATTTGTGGAGGATGATTTTCATCGAGGCACAGAATCAGTCAGCTGTAGCGTGCTAAGAAAGGAATATCCATCTCTTAAGACAATTTTATAAAACGCAGGTCACTGGAAAAAAAAAATGTAAAGATTTGAGAAAATGTATTGTAGATGAATACAGTTTAGCTTTAATCAAGTGTGTCAAAGCTCTAAGTAAAAGTGAATAAATATATCGTCACTTATTCAGTGAGTGGCGTAATTCTAAGATATGAATAAAAACGGAAGAGTCAGCATGAGAAATACTGACAAAAAGATACGTAAAGGCGCCAAACCTTTTATTTAGTACACAGCTGACGAAGGCGCTACATAAAAAAGCCTAATTGCCTTTAATAGGCATCTCATTTAAATGTATTGATGGAAAAATATCCTCTCCAAAGAAACAAGCCTGTCTGGGTGGTGGCACGAACCAAGCCCGCTCCACAACACTGAGCCACAACTCCCGGAAAGACTACATCAATAAAAAGAGGATAAAGTTTTCAAGCTTAAGTATAATCATATTTCACTCTTTCAATAGTACCAGTCACTGGTACTATGCATCAATGTTCTATTTTGTCCTGGCAAGGAAAAGAGACCTGAGCGATGACATTAATCTAAGACTCAAGTCCAAGCGCCCTCTGGTGTGAACGGAATACAAGTAACAAAGGAAACAGGAAGGTGGTGCGAGGGTCGATGTGTGCTTGGCCAGCGTTGGGTGAGCGTTAAAGAGGGCGAGGGATCGTCACTTGCTGTCATAAGAGGAAGAGAGAGAAAAGCAAATAGACGTGCTGAGGGACATACTATGTACTTAGGTAATCTGAAAAGGAAATAGCGAGGAAGGTCTGCGCTCGGTTCGGAACGGTGGTGCGAGGATAAAGGGTGATGGATGGGACAGCGGCATTACCAGCATTAGCAATGGATGCAAACGCTAAATTGGCGAGAAAATTCTGCTTGAATGTGTACGTAACGCGAGAGGCAAAACTGAAAATAAAGAAAAAAATTAAAATGAAATAGAACGAATGCTATAGCCTTTTATGTAACACTGCTGCAGTTCGTAACAAAATTTGTGTAAACTCAATACGACGCCCATCGGTTTTAGGTTTCAAGGAAAATACGAGTATAAATGGGAGTAATTCATGAAGAAAGACTCGGCGTTTGTTTTCTTACCTTATGCCGTGTTCATGAGAAACGCTCAGGTCTCAGGTCGCCAAGATAATGCGGGTTCCTAGAAAAAAAAGGACGTGGGGACCGAAGTATTGTTAAAAATGTTTAGAAGAACAAATCATTGTGAAATAAAAGTAAACCTAAATACTTCCACACGATCACTCTTCCATCACCAGCTTTGGATATATTCACACGTTCCTCCAATCGTAAATCTCAAACAGACGTATTGTGTTCGTACTGAAGCAATAACTCACGGTGTTAGCGGCATCAGCGATTTTTGCAGGCACAGGCTGAAAATGATTCATAGAATAATGATGAAACCTAATGCAAAAATTTATAGCCCTAAGCCGAGAAAAGCCTGTTGTGGTGAGGCAATAGCCAGGATCATCTGTTTATTGTAGGATTTTCCTGACGCTTTTTCCCTTCCCTAGAAGTGATCAGTTGTTGCGTTACTAAAGTTTAGCATTTTATCTGACGCGAGCGCTTTCATCAATACTTGATCTTTGTTGTGTGACCTTGATGTTACAATGTTGAAGATAATCTCAATGTTAATACCAAACAAATACTACAAAAAACAAGACCAGCAAAATGTTGCCGAAGTGATAGTCTGTCATCGTCACCATTTTAAAGGAATTACTATGATGCAAATTTTGGAATGAACATAATGCACATCTTGCCTCGCGTATAATACATTGTGAATCGGTTACCCAGTTGGTTCACAGATGCCACTTAGGTTACTATCAACTAAGAGGGACTGTCTGCATGAGTGAGACAGAATTGCCCGTGGCCGTCCCATGGGATCCCGCCAGCCAATAGCTGCCTGTTGCTGTCGCAGGGACCAGGGGCGGGAGGGGGGATATCCTGCGTCCCGTTGGTTGCTGAAAACGTTATTCGTGACGGAAGGTTCATTTCCAGAATAACCGACAGGACATTTTATCGCCTACATAGCAGGCTGATGATGTCTTCACTAACAAAATCAAAGTATCATCTAACAGTTACTAGATTAACATAGAGTAAATCCAGAAGTTAGGCGTTCTGAGACGTCTCCGCCAGCTTTTCTCACCCCCCCAGCTGCTAACTCTGTACAAGGGCCTTATCCGTCCATGTATGGAGTATGCTTCACATGTCTGGGAGGGTTCCGCTCATACTGCTCTTCTAGACAGGGTGGAATCAAAAGCTTTTCGTCTCATCAACTCCTCTCCTCTAACTGACTGTCTTCAGCCTCTCTCTCACCGCCGCAATGTTGCATCTCTAGCTGTCTTCTACCGCTATTTTCATGCTAACTGCTCTTCTGATCTTGCTAACTGCATGCCCCCCCTCCTTCCGCGGCCTCGCTGCACAAGACTTTCTTCTTTATCTCACCCCTATTCTGTCCACCTCTCTAACGCAAGAGTTAACCAGTATTCTCAATCATTCATCCCTTTCTCTGGTAAACTCTGGAACTTCCTGCCTGCTTCTGTATTTCCACTTTCCTATGACTTAAATTCTTTCAAGAGGGAGGTTTCAAGAGACTTATTCATCAATCTTTGACTACTGCTTTGACCCTTTTATGGGACTGGCATTTCAGTGGGCTTTTTTTTTTTTTTGTTGGATTTTTGTTGCCCTTGGTCAGTGTCCTTCCTACATAAAATAAATAGATAAATAAATAAAAGTACGTGTTAAGGCCACAGAACACAAAATGGGTGGGGTCGAGCATCGGACACTGCTAAATCCGCTGTTCATCGTGCCTTTCAGCTTTGGTCGCGCAGCAGGGAAGTGAGGTACGGTGACCAGCACTACCAACATGAGGTGAATGTGGTGATTGGGAGTGTCGTGGTGATTACGCCTGAGAGATTGGTTTGCCACCATTGGTCGATCAGAGACCAAGGAAAACAATTGAGGTAGGAAGTTAAAGTGCTCGGCGTGCTCTGTTAAGATCAATAAAATACCACGAAGAATTTTTATATCCTCTGGTTCTTGCATCCAACTCCCCTCTGTATTATTCACATTCAAGGAAGAAATATGTGTCCAAAACTTATTTGTCTTCCTGGAATCCCTTCCCGCCGCCTCGCTCTCCTGCAGGGAAAGACAAAGTGTGGCAAGGCGAGGCGGGGTAGAGTTGGAGGCCCAAGTGGAGGCGGCTCAGGGAGAGGAATGGAAGACAGACATAAATGCGAATAGGAAGGAAGAGAAAGATATTATACAACCAGCACGTTTTGAGAACCGCTGACTTAGTGACTGAGGCAAGTGGAATGTACTTTTATTTGGGAGAGATTTATCATCTGCCCATTGATTTTTCTATGTTCTTATTTTTTTCATCATTTGTTACTATTATTATTATTATTATTATTGTTGTTATTATTATTATTATTATTATTATTATTATTATTATTATTATCATCATTATTATCTTTTATTTGACTGGATGATTGATTTACATGCAATTTCAATTATATCTTATGGGTTGATGATGGTCAGTCTTCGGTCAGGTGAGAGAATGGTCTGCCAGCAAGCGTTTTTTTTTTTTGTCCTCTTCCTTAAACACACACACACACACACACACACACACACACACACACACACACACACACACACACACACACACACACACACACACACACACACACACACACACACACACACACACACACGATGCCCCAAATTCCCTCCGTCAGTTCAGTCTGCGGGTGGCTGGTCGTTGTGCTCTTTAGCTTCACGCCACTCCTCAGAGGCATTCTCGCCCCCTTTAGTGCCACAGCTTTAGGATATTCAAGAAAACAGCCACACAGATGCTGATGTAGAATGCATCTCGCTAACTTATTTTACTCCATCTCGTTTCCTACAAGCCAACCTCGCCTGTCTATTTGCCATCCTAGCCTTGCAGTACCTCACCTTTACCATCACTAACTTGTCTCCCTGACTAAATCACCTTAGCCAACTGCTACTTTTCCACCTTGGCTCAATCATTACACCTGTTCCTCATAATGCCTTGTACCCCGTCCCTCCCTCCCTCCACATCGCCATCCCGTCTAATCTTCATCTTCCCCGAGGAAAGAGATCATCTTCCATCTTCTTCATAACTCGCCGTGCCAGTTTCGTTCTCTTTGCTCGCATGTTCATTTTTGCTCAATATATTTCGCTTCCTATTGACACACAACGCCGGTTCGCTTCTACCACGTTCCGAATTAGGTTACATCATTCATTCATTCGTCGTTACGTCATCATGCATTGTTTCAGCACAACTATTTTGTTTTATATAAATGTTTTGTCTGTCCTATCAATAAAATGGATACTATGTGGTTGTTATAATTGATTTAATCTCTCATGTGTAGTTTTCAGTTATATGCGGTTTTTGTTGTTCTTACAAAGTCACCTTTATAGTTCAGGAAATTCCTTGGTACTTATTTTTTCGAAGTCAAACATGATTTATCGAGTGTCCCCTTTGTTACTCTCACACCTGGTGTCATTTATTGTCGCGTCAGTGCGTTCCAGCAGAAAATCACAGAAGCAATGCATTCTTCTCTTACTGGTCTTTGTTCATTCTGTAACTCTTCTGGCACCACTTTACGGAAAAGATTAATGGCATTTATGATATATACTCATACATCAGCGGTTGCTTGAGTTAGGAAAACACTACTGGACTTCCATAGCAAATTTTGAAACACCTAATTGCCCTTCTTACCGTGTGTGTGTGTGTGTGTGTTTGTGTGTGTGTGTGTGTGTGTGTGTGTGTGTGTGTGTGTGTGTGTGTGTGTGTGCGTGCGCGCGCGTGTGCGTGCGTACGTGCGTACGTGCGCGCGCTTGCACCAGGGCCTTCGTCCTAAGATCCAGACATTATCCCAAAGTTGTTTACCTGTGCGTGGCGCTTCAATTAAAATCTAAGTTGTGTCTCGCCACAATTAAGACTGGAACGCTTGGTATTCTGTATTTATCTGGAAAGTGTCACTACGCTGTGACCAATTACATGTTTACTTGTCCCGTTATTAAAAAAAAAAATACATATATATTTTAGCGTCAACGGAGAGAACAAACTAGAATGTCAGGCCACAGGAAAAAGGTCGCCCATCCGGCTGATGGATGGCCGCCGCCCTGCACCATCCCTCGTCGACAAATTACACGTCTTGCCTCTTTATTTGCTTATTAATTCCTTTCATTTGTATGGAGGGAGGCGGAGTTTGCGCTAATTTATCGCCGTCATTAGTAACCTGATTTATAGAGGAAATCCACCCAAGAGAGAAAAAGAGTAAGAGAGTCTTGGAAATCAGTGCCGAGGCGAGGCATGTGATCCCAGAGTGACGTGAACATGAATATAAAGGTTTATAAAAGGCGTGTCGCTTTTTATATGTAATGCAGTGCAACTATATATCAATGTGTATCTCATATACTATGTATACATTTTGTCATCCGCAGTTTCGAATAGTAACCTGGGTCCTTATGTTAAAAATTCAACTTAAAATTATCATTTCCGTGAACTGCAGTCTCGATGGCTTGGGCCCCGCGTGAGCAGCGATTAATGGGAGTTTGCACGTAGCATCGTTTAATTTAGGAATGCTCCTAACTGCTTTCCATTATGGGATAATTACATGGCAGTTACGAGGCTGCATGTGCTACAATGGTTAGGAGTGTGTGTGTACCAAGCATATTCAGGTTTATCCTACTTTAGTGAAAAGTAGAAACGACTTGGCTAAGAACGTTGATTCTGTAATAAAAACCAACATTTTGTCCTATTAATTGTAATTTCGGTAATGAACTGGAAGGTGGTAATTATTTGTAAAGTTATAGTTATTAGAGTTGCAAATAAGGCGGTGTGTGTGTGTGTGTGTGTGTGTGTGTGTGTGTTCAGGTGCAACCAGATTACACACACACACACACACACACACACACACACACACACACACACACACACACAGAGAGAGAGAGAGAGAGAGAGAGAGAGAGAGAGAGAGAGAGAGAGAGAGAGAGAGAGAGAGAGAGAGAGAGAGAGAGAATGGGCTGCAATGAAAATATTAGTCTGCATGATCAATTATTTGGTTACTACAATGTTCTCACACCAATTAAACACTTAACATGGGAAGGAGTGAAGGTAACCAAGTTTTGATAGTGAGAATCTTGCCGACCGAGTTTTTCTTTTTTCTGTTCCCGGTGTATGAATATATCATTTTTATTGAGTGCCTTCGTTACTTGCAGTATTGACGATCTTCATTTAGCTTTTGAAGAAAAAAATCTGCTTGCTGCTAAATTTCTTAAATATATCGTGTACTCGGCTGAATTTGCCTCTTGCAAGTATAGGGTATAATTTCGACTGACCCCTGCCAACCAAAAGCATAATCAGTTTCTTAGAACCCTTTCTCATTCCAGGATCATTCAGATGAATTAAGAGTAATCATACACACATCACAGTCAAAGGGTAAATAATAATTATCCACAAAATCCCATGATGATGCTTTGAACATAAAGCTCCCTGTATGATATATTGAACAATTCAACCTTCAGCTCGCTTTTTTTCATTATAATTTCTTGTTGATATAAATTGTTATAAATTCTTGAACCCTTTGTGAAGATTTATAAATTATCCAAAAGCTAAGTTTAGATCCCCAGTTTTAAAAACTCAGCCACAGTGCGAGACTGAATGAGAATGGCTGTGCCACTACACATAATAATTGATTGCGATTTAACGAAAGCCATACGTCGAAGGCAAATGAATTAGGGCAATGATTTTCCTCACGAATTTATGCTAAACAGTGATTACACAAACGTAACATTTTTTTACGTAAGAGGACCTTTGGCCAATGGGAATAAAAAGGAAAACGAAAAACATACTGTAAGTGACGATTCCATCTGAGAACAGCCTTAAAGCATGTACAAAGCTACGTTGTGAAGTGTCTTGAAAGCTCCCCCTTGAAAGAGTTATAACTCTTAGGCAAGAGAAAATATAGAAGCAGGCGGGAAACTTCAGAGTTTATCAGTAAATGGAATGAAAGATTGCGAATACTGATTCAACTCTTGCATTATGGATGTGGACAGAATGGGGAAGAGACAAAACAGAAAGACTTGTGCAAAGAGGTTGTGGGAGGAGGGGAGACATGCAGCTAGCAAGATCAGAAGAGCAGTCCCTTCTCCTTCATTGCAGTTGCCTTTCAGAAGCTGGTAATGCAGCAGCACTGGTCACACAACATGGCAGCGAATTGTGATAATACCTATCATTATGTATCGACTTTAGGTTGTCACTGAAACCATTAATGGATTAAAAATGTAGTCCATGTGGGACTCGGCGCAGATTACCAAAAGCTGCCAGAGAACTTCCACCACCCAAGCGTCTAAGCCCTAAGGAAAGTGCTCCTCGCTCCATGCATGGGAGGCATTTTCCTACCTCGCTGGAATGACGTCAACACATGACTCAAAATGCACTACACGTCTTCACTTTGCGCTGCTCGTAAAAGGCAGCGCCGCGCGAGTGTGGCTTTCATTCTTATTTTAAGTTATTTGATGCATTTAATGGAAGAAAAGACGCGAGACAGAAACACTATTTTGCTCATGGTTTTCTCTCCTCCATCGTCCTGAAACGATGAGCCGCACTGCCACACCGCTGCTGCATCACACGCCTCTTGTGCTGTGAGCAATTATTAATTTCAAAATGTTTTACCACGCTTTCCTTGGTGCCAGGAATGGAGGGCTGGCCTGCCGCCGTGTTTGGTGCATCACTCACAAACATTTATAAAATATGCCTCTGGTAAATATGTAACATAAAATCCATATACGGTGTTATGATTGTTAAATCCAACACACGTTATCATACTGCGTGTTCATTGAGCTAAGGGTCTGACATAACCTAACACAGTGTATGAACGCTGTTCAGAGGCAATTAGCAGCCTTCTTTATCATTCACTCACTGGACTGGAATCATTTCTAGGAAAACCATTCAGTTGTAATACAATATATTCATTTGCTTCTCAATCAAATAAGCTACTAATGGCAGGAAATATATGTATATATGTAAACCTTGGTCGAACTGAACGCCACGAGGCCAGCAGGCAAGGCAACAGTATTGACAGAATTGTCACTATCGGCTCGGCAGGTAACTGCTTGGCCTTGAAGAGCTAATTCATATTGTTTGGTATTAAATAAAAAGGGCACATCTTCCCTCTAAACCGCTTAGTAGGGAAGGGGATACTGAAAGGGAAAGAGCAGACTGCTTATAGGGCATCTGGGAACACCACGGAAACTCTAAACATGCTGTATTCCGGCCCAGAACCAGACTTACCTTCTTCACGACGATACAGATTTTAGTAAGTTGACAGGGCAAACTCCCTTCGTTGCCGCCTTTGCCATTGCTATAGTAATCCATCGCTGGGATGCGCAAGTGTCGCCACTCAAGTATTAATTTGGATTTTTTTATGTATATTTAAACATGCGTGCTTATAAAATTTTATGAAAATTTTGTTCTTTGCATTTTATTCGTACAAAGGACTAGTGACAAACGTTAAGTTGGCAAATGCTTAATTGTCACAAATAAGTTTGTTGCATTTATTGCTTAGTTGGTTATAAGGCTGTCAAGAATGGAG
This sequence comes from Scylla paramamosain, assembly GCF_035594125.1. NCBI lineage: Eukaryota > Metazoa > Arthropoda > Malacostraca > Decapoda > Portunidae > Scylla > Scylla paramamosain. Next base: position 9,904,990 of record NC_087167.1, on the reverse strand, counting down.
GACTTCTTTATTCTGTTACTTGTGTCTCTTTGATAAGTGATACCTTAAGAAAGAATATCAATATTTACCTGTAAATTTCATAGGTGGAAGAAAAAAATTACAAACCTAAGTATGGGGACACTTTTTTTTTTTTTTACTGAACAAAATATACATTTTGTAAATCTAAGCTCTTTGACAAACAGACCGTTATCATATACTAATTTCTAGTCAAAAATTCCTTCACTTAAATTAAAGTAATGTCTATTCTCTTATTCGTAACGATACAATTTTTCTCCCGGTGACAAGTGATAGTGGTAGCCTTTCTTTAATACCAGCCACCCCTCGCACCATAAAACATGATTTATCTTGCTGAAGTCGACAGCGATTATGAGAAGTTCAGCAATATATTTTTTTTTTCTGGAAAATTATAAGTAATCCTTAGCAGTCTCATTATGTATTTGTAATCCTGAAGTCCACAGGAAAACCATTCTAATAGAGATAGGAAATGTTAAATTGTCTGCTGTAGAGCGTTTCCCGCCTTACACGAATACCTTTAAGCAGCATCCTTTGGAACATCTCCATTCTTAACAGTAAAACTTCAGTGTTAACTCAAGTGCATGAAGCAGCGAAGTATACGGCTGTGTAACATTTGCCTTGGCCGAAAACTTCTGCTTTCGACTTGCAACCAGTTTCATCACAACCATAGCCGTGCCTGCATCATCTCTTGGCGCATCCTATTACCGCGCTCCGCTGGGCTCAGCGTTCACCATCACTTTTTGCATGCATATTCTCTCTTGCTCCATCACTTTCACATGCATTTGAGACCTTCACATTGGCAGCTCTATTTGTTTTCCTTTGTGGCGAAAGTTTGCCTTATTATTCAATCGCTGAACTTTTGTACACTGCAACAAACTCTCTATTACACGCCTCACCTGCTCTTTCCAGTATATTTTGCCTTTTCTTTGCATACTTTTATTTCTATTTAGTGTGTGTGTGTGTGTGTGTGTGTGTGTGTTGGTTGGTTGGTTGGTGTGTCACGCGCGTGCTATTATCCTCTTCAGCTATAGAAAGATATTACTTTTAAAAATATTAGTCAAAGCTCACAAGCTTCGGTGGTGACAGGGCCTGTTCGCTATTTGAGGAGCAGTCAAGTTCATTACAAACCAATCTGTGTTGACGCACTGACGTTCCGCGGGAATGTTTAAAATGATAGTAAGTCCTAATGCACCCACTTTTTTTTTATTTTTTAAGCCTGACGGCGCTATATTGCTGGTAATTGAAACGCCAAAATTAAGTTAATCATTCAATTAACAAAAAAAAAAAGGTAACTAAGTGAAAAAGAGATGATGAACATTATTTAGAGGACTTTCGACTGTGTGTATCAAAACATGAAGGAAGTTAGTCTTGTAATAGTGACTAAAACTGTAGACGCCCCTAATAATGCCTCATCATGAAAGTTAAGATGATGAGACGCGACCACAGAAAGGAAAGTTACACTACTAGGGACGATATTCACAATTTCCCAGGTCTTCTAAGATGCCATTATCTCTCTCTCTCTCTCTCTCTCTCTCTCTCTCTCTCTCTCTCTCTCTCTCTCTCTCTCTCTCTCTCTCTCTCTCTCTCTCATTTCATCGTTCCATATGTTTTAACTAAACTTTTCTGCTTTCTTCCCGCAGTATCATTACTTAAGTTTTCGCCATCACAAGCGTTTTCTTAAACAGCCCTTTCAGCTTTATTTCTTGTTAAGCTCTGCCACCGCCATCTCCTCTAACCAAGACGAGGGAAGACAGATATATTTTTTGCCTACAAGTCTTATGAAGCATCTTTTACCGGTCTTTCTTTTCTTCTTTTTCTTTTTTCTTGCATCTGATTTAAATTTAATTACATAAAATGATGTGTAGTGAGCATTAATGTCCGTCGCTAAGATATGCAGTCAGTTGTTTTCATTATTAATGGTACTGCATAAAAGTGTATTGCTTCATTTATCCTGCGTATTATGTGTGCATATATGTTCATTATCCAAGTTTGGCTTCTCGGTTTTATTAAAGTCCCCTTTCTCCAGTTAAATTCATATCAGCTTGTTTGAATTTATTTTTCTTGATTTTTTTTCCTCCGCTTCTCATTGCGAGTTTTTAGGTCATAGCTTGAAATGCACCTTGTGGAGAAAAGCCTTGTTTAATGAAGGCGTCGAGAAAAGTGTTCTTTGCCTCATTTTCTGTAATTCTGTTTCCTCCTCCTCTTCCTCCTCCTCCTCCTCCTCCTCCTCCTATATTTTTTCAGCGATTATTCAAGTTAGAAATGAGAAATTAACAGCTAGTATTATATTACCAACGCTTTTTTCTTGCAATTTTTACGGATTTTGTAATATCATTAGTTTGTAATTTTCCTCCTTACACACATATTTACTTCAGAAATTAATCCTTCCTCACATTAACGTAGAATTTACGCAAATCTCGCGGCATTTATTCCGTCCATGAAGGTACAAATTTACTAAGTAAGAGCGACACGTCAGTTGGCGAAAAAAATCTAGGGAATGCTGACGCCTTCTGTAATAGTGTAAGTCTTCCCTCCTCAGCCACGCACATGTGTGGCATTTTTCAGCACACTGCTCGTCCCTTCTGTCAGTGTTTTTTTTTTTTTTTTCACTCTCTCTCTCCATTACGTTGTTGTGTTCCTATTGTCTCGCTTCTATACTCATTCAGACTCCTCATTAACTCCTCTTCTCTTCTTGTTGAACACTTTTTTACTCTATTGTCCTGAAGCGGAACATTTTTCATCACTACTTCTGCAGCCCTCCTTTGTAACGACACTCTCTCACTCCTACCGCGACTCTTAATCATCTCGCTTGTTGCATTGTTTTCCGCTTTAATCTTCCTCTTCTTGTTCTTTCACAGTTTGTCACTCATTCTGTCCCTCTCTGGTATTTTCATATCTCTTGCTCCTCTCACTTACACACACACACACACACACACACACACACACACACACACACACACACACACACACACTTTATTTGTCTTTCTTCCTGTGGTTGCTCGAGTGACAGGCGTGTTGAGAATCTTCCTATCGCTCTCAAGACACCTATTCTTTCCTCCCTTTTTCCTCCACTTTCTCCCGTGCACTCTGCGTTCCCCACTTTTTTCCTCTGTTCCCTCCTTTCACTTTTACATCTTCCTGCTCTCACTTTCTGTCCACCACTTCTCTCTCTATTTTTCAAGCGCTTTCCTTCTTCCGCTTTTTTTTTTTCGACACGTATTATTTTCTCACTTCCTTTTCCTCATTTCTTTCTTCCTCTTCCGCTCTGCAGGTCACGTGTTGCACATCTAATATTTCTTTCGGGGTCGCCCTTTCTTTCCATCTTAGTTTTTTTTCTGTCATGGACATTCAATTGCTGAAAATCTGAAGTCTTTTCGCCATTTTGAAATGTTTTTGTCGACGCCTGTGTGTGTCAATACATAGTACGTACATACAAACGAATCTTACACACACACACACACACACACACACACACACACACTAATGAAAAATATCGTACCAGATAGCCGGAGCTCCATTTCAGTTAACATATGCAAAAATGTTCGCCATAAAGATAAAGTTCGGCTTCTCCCCACTAAAGTTGCACGGCAAAGTTTGCATGCCCTTATCCTAATATTTATATTTCCCCAGAGTTGGTGAACCCAGGCTGGGGATGAACGGATTTTGATACCAAGCTAATCCTTTCTCCCCACACACACAAGCACCTTATTGAAAAATATATAAATGTGTATATATCACTGTCATTACCAAGGCAGATATTGCTCGATGTTCCTTTATTGTTGCTGCCTTGCCTGTATAAAGAAATACATCAGTAGGTACAAGATTTTGAAGTATTAGTTTTGGTCTCGCCAGTCTTGCCTCACTTGTATGATATTAGTTTAATCTAATCGTTTTGATCTGTAGTTTACCAGTATGTTATGTCTGGGGTTGTCGCCGTGGGAGTGTAACCTTCAATTCGTCGCACTTGTAGGGTTGTGTCGGAGCAGGCATGATAAAGACGCGACGAGTGTTTATAATAAGCCAGTGGTAGTTGCTCGCGTGGCCTCAAGAGTGAGGACAGGTGACGTGTATTTGTTAACTTCAGCTTATCATTACCTGTGGGAGCCATTTATTTCAGCAGGCGACAGGAACAGATCTGGCTCACGAAATCGGAATGTGTACCTGGCAAGCATCGATTGGTCAACACGACTGGCAAAGCAATACTGTGAACTCTACATAGTGTTCGACAACAGTTATATCGTTTGGCTCCTCGTGAAATGCAGCGTGTACATCGAAGTATCAATTTACGATTCACTCAATGCTATTACCTCCCCAATTATAGCATTGTTCAGTTTGTTTTCATTGCAAGATTCGAGTGCTTCATTTGTTCCAACATCATCATCATGATCATCGATGAGAGTATGGGGCAAGCTAATTCACTGCAGTAACTGGTATTCATCCTTTTTCTGCCCTCACTGCCCTTGTAACCTTCCTCCTCGCCTCCCTGCTGATGGTCGTTCATATTTTTTCTCTCCAGACCTCTCCTCACATATCCGTGTCTTCCTCCGCACACAGGTTGTCCTTCACAGTAGTGGTAATATTTGATTACGAACCTCACCACAAAATACGATACTAATAAATGAAAGTAGAGAAAACAGAGAAATAAGGGAATACTTTCTTGTTGAGAAGCAGACCAAAGGTGAAAATATTTTGTCTACAAATAAAAGGAAAAAAGAACATTAGTAGTTCACGTTATGCGGCAAACCGATGACAGACGGACAATAGGAGTGACAATGACAACCAGAGACAGGCAGGGAACTAGATTGTGCGATAAGTAAGAATTTTTCAAGGTGACCTGGAAGAGATGGGTAGCCAATAGAGATGAATGAAGATGGTGGTGATGATGTTGCATTAAGCTGAAATATATGAATTTATTTCCAAGGTGCAGCAATTCCAAGACAATATCAGTATTTTTATCTTATTCAGTTTGCGTTTG
>NC_087167.1:9855000-9897500 GCF_035594125.1 Scylla paramamosain | reverse complement strand
GCAGTTTTACATCCGTCCTCAATTTCCATGGTGATTTTCGGAATTTCATCCTTTGATGTAACGAGAACAACAGCTGCATTGCGTGTAGGTTTTCGAGCTTTTCTTGTATGTTTGTTTATTCAATTTGTATTATTTGTAACTTGTCACTTTTTTTCATTATTCGAAAACAAAATAAATTAAATACACTACAAAATATACGCCAAATTAGATATACGGCAAATCACAAAATGAATCACTTGAACAAATTTTGAGCTTTGATGATTTCTATGCTGCAAGCAAGTGGTGTGAAATGAAGGTACTCAAAGCATTGAGCGATAAATTACAGAGGTAATGAATAAATTACAAACGGAAGGGAAAAATTACAGAGGGAATAGGGAGTAAAGTATGTGAAGGACGCTTTGATATGCCACGATAAATACACTACAGTACTATTTTTGTATTGCAACTGAAATAAACGAAAGGACATTCATTGAACAGACTACCCAACTAAGCAGAGTACCAATATGACAACCGTTACGCATCAACGTCTGTTGTGACTCGTTGTTGTGGACACATGAAAGCTAAAGGTGATATTTGATGTTCATTTTCATCAGACACCATATGAGAAGCCATCATCGTCTGTAGTATGACAAGTGATTCACAAACTTGAATTTATTGTTTATTTAGATCATTTATATTCATTTTACCTTCCTTGTGGGAAAAAAAAAACTCATTACCGTTGTCCTTGATCTAGAACAAGTTTCCACAAGAACAAAGCGTGTGAAACAGGATGAAAGCAGCAATGACGCAATGGCAGGAATCAAGAGGTGTTGAAGGAGACGTGGCCGATGTGTTTCATTATGTCGCTCTGGTGTGACCCCGTTCTTATTGTTGGCTATGATCCCGGCTTATTTCTTCACTAGGAAGCATTAATGTTCTTCTGTCTGTGGCATGGTGGCATTTGGTTCAAAATTTCTTCTCACATGAATGTTCTTAAATCAATGTATTTCAAAGATTAGTGCGGAACAGTTGGCGCGTGTATCGATCAGCTACAGAACCGCCAGACCCATGCAATACATCCATGAGTGCGTAGATGAGAGGTGAAGGAAGGTGGACAAGGACTTGCTGTAAAAATGTTGTCTTTTGTTTGCACTCCTGCATCCAACAAAATTAAGGAAAGAAAAATGTCCAAACTTAGTTACGTGCATACTTTGCTTCTTTTTGAAAAATGTGAAAGTCGTCGGATGATCTGCATAATGAAAGTAACACAATAAGGCAGGCAGCCCTGGACGGGGACGAACTTTATAATATCCGAGATGCATTACGCTCATGTACACAGTGTGCATTTTGTACTATGTTCATTTTATCATCCATTGATTTGTTTACGTAGGTTGGCCATTTATTTATATATGTGTTTTATGTCTTGTGATGAGTGCGAGATTTCTCCTTTCATTCAGAGCGACAGCTGAGTGGCGCGAGGCTTGCATTCCACTCCTTCATTAAGTTACTTGTATAACGTGAGCGTAACGAGACGGCCCTCATGGAAGTTAACCCATTACTTTCACTCTGTTTCCAGACCTGTTCTCGTCACCAGCACCGGAGGTGTGGCTGCCTGGTTTGCCCATCTCTTTTCATGCGATTATTTTCGTTATTTTTACTCTTTTCCGTTTCATATGTTTTGGTTGACTCACGATTCTTTACGTGAAAGACGCCTCTTGCCTAACACCTGACATGGAAGATTTCAGAAAATGTAAATTGATTGATTGCTTGACTCGTGCATCACAGCAAAAAAATTATGTAACACTTGATTTAATTAATAAATCAATAAGATCTGAAGCTCCTCGAACGCCAAACTGTTTGTGTTTATGTATGTACTGCACACACAGACACCATTTGAATTTACCTACATTGCTTAAGATATGAGGTTTGTGACAAGGAAAACTTTCATTGTTCACGAAACTTTTTTTTTCACGTCTAGAGAAAGCAGTGAAGAGTACAGTATCGACTAAGCGTTTCACCTCAGCGATCTCGAGGCAGAATAAAGTCTCTCTCTTGGGATGTAAATAGAGCTCCAAGGTTTCAATTCAGTTAAGTGAGCTATTTTCTTAGTTTCTGTAATATTTGGTTAGTCTCCTTTATGATTCAAGGAAAGAAAAATATCTTGGGCGGCATGTGGGCATCAGCACTTCAGTAGTCCCGCTTTCCTTTGTGGCCCGCTGAATGAGGTTTGCCTTGAAGCTAAAAGTACCGTTCATGTTCTTCTGTTACATATTTATAATGTCCTTGTCTTGAGCAAGATGTGTGTTAACTATAACCACAACTCTATTCCATTCCACCTCCACATTATTGCTGACGTAATTTTTCTCTGATATACCGAGTGGCGTCTGGTGTCTCCTTTATGCGTCATATGACTTCGTTGTTGCACAGCATAAAAACAGGAAATGTTCTTCATAAAACAGGAAATGGAGTCTTTATGATAGTTTTACTTACAAATGACATTAATATTGCTGTAAATCCAATATTCAATCAGTTTGACGTATCTTGAACGCGGCATGAAAACCAGGATGAAAACCATGTAACTTGAGCGTCGTCTAACGGAATGTGTTGCATTATTATGATTATTTTATATGAAAAATTCCGTTAATGATCATTTCAGCGACCTTTGCGTTGCACTGATGCGACTGCAGATATTCCAACTTTGCTGCCTGTTTTAGGCGCTGGTGTCGCCACTCTGCACGTTGTTCAGTCACTATACAGTCACACGCATTACATCAATCTTTGATTAAGGAAGGTCTTAATATTCGCTGCTCGTAATTTTCTTTATCTACTCATTTCAGTATTTGGAAACAAAAATTGCAAAGTAACACAAGGAAACTCGCACGAAGGACGCTACGTTTTCTTTCCGTGAACATAAATCTTAGACTCTGCTCCTGTAATTGAATTTACGATTTATTATACACCAGCATGGAACGAGCCACGCCACATCCCCTGCGTGAAGGAAGAAAGAAGGGCTGTACGTAGTGACACTGCACGGTTTTGATTAATTACGAAATGAGATGAAGCGGAGAACCATAAAGGCGGCACTATCTATGTTTGAGAGAGGGAGGAAAAGCGTTATATGAGTTTTGCTTCATTATTATCATGGTACGCGAGTGGCACGTGCCTCACTGTGCGAGGGACACCCACCACTATGGAAGACCGGTGAGGATACTGCCACGTGCCGTCATGAACTGAAGAGTGTGTGTGTGTGTGTGTGTGTGTGTGTGTGTGTGTGTGTGTGTGTGTGTGTGTGTGTGTGTGTGTGTGTGTGTGTGTGTGTGTGTGTATTATGTAAGAGAACCACTGGGCAAGAGCAATAAAAGTATATATATATATATATATATATATATATATATATATATATATATATATATATATATATATATATATATATATATATATATATATATATATATATATATATATATATATATATATATATATATAAATGACCCAAGAAACTAAATCCTTGCGCCTTTCAGGACAGCTGGAAGGTTTTCATTGTACCGAGTCGGTGATAAACATCTTTCTCGGATTTTAGAACATGCTGCTGCACTAAGCTATGCAAGTGTACTCAGGAACTTCTCACTTGTAAGTGTTATGTTTATGTTGACGAAACACGTCTCCAATTGAATTCCCTGAAATACAAAACTAATATATTTATTGATCCTCACATTGACATTGTTATCAAACTCAATGATATCTTACCAATCTTGGTCAGATTTAATAAGCATTGCAATTCAAGTAAATATGTTAACAGTAAGTAGTAATTGCCTTATGTCTGAATGTAGCATAACTGAAATAAAGGTAAATGGCATATTGCTTGAGGAGAGAAACACGTTGTGTGAGCACTAGATGTATAAAAGTCCTCTTATTCATAACGAAGCTTTCCCTGTTGCCGAGTGTTTAATGATTCATACAAGTAAACTTAAAGCTGCACAAGTAAATTGAAACATTCAGCAATCATTTAATATATTCCACCGTGCAGCGTTGCTTCCTCATGGCCAGTGATTAGGAGTTCATCTCATAAGATTTCGCAAGTTCCTTTCCGGATTATAGAAAGGCAGTTGATCCCACCATGACCCAAGTTAATCAACGTGATCCACAAAAAAAAAAAAAAAAGTGTGACATGAAGCTGCCAGGTAGCTGTTAGTCTAGCTGGAAAATAAGCAAAAGTAATCTTGTGCATTTCATAATTTCAGAGTGGGAGTTGTCATACCGATGGGGCTATTTTGGGACCATGACCACCGTGCCGCTCACTGCCCAGCCTAGACAGTGTTTGTGGGCTGCGCGGTGGTCACAGTAAACACGCCACCATGATTTAAACCTTTCAAGGGTACACACACACACACCTCTCTCTCTCTCTCTCTCTCTCTCTCTCTCTCTCTCTCTCTCTCTCTCTCTCTCGAGTTCAACCACAATATTATCCTTGCACTACAAACAGAAGTTATTGATATTTCTCGTTACTTTTTATTGCTGTAAGTTTTCGCAAATAAACATGGTTTTGAATTGTTCATATAAAGATATCTAACATTCTTTCAGAGGATTCTTTTTCCTAATTAATCCCGCAAACTGTTTTTTTTTTTTTTTTTTTTTTTTAGTGAGGATGATTGCAGGACCCTTACAGTCACTACCAACTCTCCATTTCCTGAAGCACTAAGAGCCATTACCGTGCACCATCAAAGTAAAGGTATCTGAAGTATTGAGCGAGAAATTACGTACTGCAGCCCACAACCTAAAGTGTCATGTAATCTTTTGTCTCAGTCCAGAAAATCTTTAGCCAGACTGACGATGCTTATCATACTTAACTGCTCGCGCTTGTTAATTGTAAGACTATCCATAAACACTATCCTCTTGACTTCCTCTTGATATTCTCCCTATCATTTTCTAATTCTCCCGCTCTCAACTTGTGGCCTAAACGCTTCAGTTGTCCTTTTATGTATCGCGTCACTTGTCTCTTTGTTTCTGCTCTCATAAGACCACAGTTGTAACTCTTGCCATCTCTGGAATGCGCTACATGTTTCTTACAAACCGTATCTCAGTTGCTTCTAACATTTTTCTCATATTCTTCTAACAACACTGTCGACTATACTAAACATTTTAACACTCGTCCCCTTGCCGATGTATAACCCAGAATGATCAAGATTTTTTTTTTCATTCCATTGAATATAGTTTTTGCTATTCCAGTTTTCTTCTTTATTTCACCTTCGCGATCTCCGTCTTTAAAAATCATTCTCCCACGTGTTCTATTAAGCTGCATTTGCCGGTAATGTTCACTAAGTGCTAATCCCATAACCTCACCCTTATTACAGTTGGTCTTCAAGCCTCTTCTCTCACACTCTTTCTGCAACTTCTCTGCTAATCCTTACAGTTCATCCTCTGAATCTGCCAGCAGGACCCTACGATTCCTATACCTATTGTTGTCGACATTTCGTCCTTGGTATATCATCTAACTCGTCCATCATTCTTTATTCATAGAGGGCAAATAGGTCTGGAGGCAACACGCATTCTGTCTCACTCCCTTCTTGATAATTTACTCAGCCAGTCCTGTGTCCGTCCTCACAGCTGTCTTTTGATCCCAGTGCAGATTGGCAATTAATCTGACATCCTTGCTGTTCGCTTCCCCCTTTTCATTGCCTTTGTTGCCTTTCTCACTTTTCACTTTAGAATTGGAGGTCTGATAAATCTTCTTAAAAATTTAATTAAAAAACCCATTCATCATTATGCAGTTCTTTCATATATTTTTCCCATCTTTATTTTACGTCAGATTTATACACGAATATTTTCCTGTGTATCTTTTTCATTTTATTTTTTTTTTCGTGACTAGTTCTTTGCTTGTCTCTTTCCTGTCACCCCCTTTATCTTCGCATGCATTTTTCGAGTTTGTTTATTCTAGATATTCCGTTTTTCACAACTTTCTTTTAGCCATTCTCCCTTTCTTCTCTTACATCTTTTTTTTTTTTTCGTCTTTATCAAACTCTATATTTGTCATCATCCAATTTCCCCTTTCCTCCTCCTTCCATCAATTTCAGAATACCTTCAATCATCCATATTGGTTGAGTCCCTCGTGTCCTCACATACAACACCTCCCAAGCAACCACAGTCCCCAACAACTTCAGACAAGTATTCTCAGTTTTATTTTTTTACCGTTAAATCCATCGCATCCATCAATTTGATGCGGAACACGGCCTGCAGCACGGCAAATATATCCATTACTAGCCAGGTCAACATTTTTCATGATTAACTGATTTGGTGTGTGTGTGTGTGTGTGTGTGTGTGTGTGTGTGTGTGTGTGTAAGTGTTCATGCAAACGTGTGGGCATGTATTCCAGGAATTACTTGTGTTTTGTCCATTTCGCCCACACATAGTAATCAAAGCTCGCCCATTACACAGACTCGTTACCCGTTAGTGTTGCCGTCCCCTCCTCCTCGCCCATAGAGCAGCCTGCACAGGCTAACGTGATGCGAAAACAAAACCTGCAATACAAAAAAATGAATTCATCATTAGCCAGATCGATAATACTTCCGGTGACAGGCCAGCAGAGTCGAAAGTGAACCCCTAGCAGTGTCTCGCAGTCAAGTAACTGTTGACGTCTTACAGCAGGAGAATGGTGGGCGAGAAGTGCTTAAAGGGAATCGACCGCTGTAGGAGGTGGTGGTACAGATGGTACTCTTAGGAACGGGTGCGGGGGAGAAAGGTAGAGGCAGTAGTGGAGGAGGAGGAACGGATCAAGGGGAATATCTAGGATGATGATAAGGGAAATTGTTATTAGTTGTGCGATTGGTAGTGGAAGTATTATAGTAATGTTTGTCGTAGCAGCTTAGATTTTTATTATCTTGGGCGACATCTTGGGGATTTTTGCGGATGTTTGGTATCCATATCCTCTTCCATCATCGGGGTCGTAGCGGTCCAGTTACGCATATAGGCGCGTTTTGCTGAGAGCTTTTTGAGCAGTCGGGACCAGTCACGTGTCATATTCAGATTGTACCAGTTATGACCGGTCAGGGTCGAGCGGATAAATGTGGTACCGGTGACTTCGCGAGTTCAGGTTAGTCTACAAAATACGGCTGACATCACACTCTGCGGCTCGGTCAGTAGGAAAATTCAGCTGTATTGAGACCAGCAGGAAACGAAGACTTATGCTGAACAATTGTGACTGGCTAGATTCCCCACAGTAAAGCACGTGCTACATAATCGTCATCACATATAGAATAGCTTAGCATACCTGTACGTCTCACCAAGATGTAAAATGATGGCAATAATAATGCAATAAAAAAATCTCGTTAATCAGGCTGTTGTGATATGAAAGCCTGAAGGTCACACAGCTGGCACCAATATGTGCTGATGGCATCACTGTTAACAATATGTTGTAGGAAGCACAGCAATTAGGTCTATTACGTTTAATGTACAGGAGTACACAGGACACTGGTTGCAGACACGAGAGAGCAGTGCGGAACGCATGAGAGCGTAAAGCCAACTCCGCTGGACTCTCATTGGAGCGTGGGACACGGGCACTACAGCAAAGGCGAAGAAACAAGAGACGGACGAGAAGAGTTGGATAATGAATGAATAAATGAATAAACAATGAATAATAATAGTAATAATTACAATAATAATCATCATAAAAAGAAAACGAACTTGTATACATTGCCCACCGAGAGGGTGACACACGTGCGTTGTCCAGAGAAGCAGAGAGCTGGTAAAACTCTTTCAAACCAGTGGATAATAATGTCGGAATTATTTCACGTTTCGCAAAATTTCATATTTTCTTCATACATACATTTCACATAAATTGAGAGAAAGGTGTATCCATAAACAGAAATGTGGGCGGGCCATGCGTCACTGCAGGTGTGCCTCGCCGCTGCGGCCATGCCGGGATTACCTGGACAGGAGTGAGCGTAAGCCAATCACACTTTTTTTTTTTTTTTTTTTGTGTGTGTGTGTGTGTGTGTGGTGTTGCTCTTCACAAAAATTGTCGTGATGTGCCGCAAAAGAATAATTACGTTACTTAATTTCTTCATGACTGTACAATGAAGAGAATCTAGTTTGCATGATATTCTTCAGTGAGTGGCATTCTTTATAAAGTTTTAATCCGCATTTTCAAAAGTAATGATGCGCTTTTATATATATATATATATATATATATATATATATATATATATATATATATATATATATATATATATATATATATATATATATATATATATATATATATATATATATATATATATATATATATATATATATATATATATATATATATATATATATATATATATATATATATATATATATATATATATATATTACACATACACAGGAAGAGAGAGACAGAGAGAGAGAGAGAGAGAGAGAGAGAGAGAGAGAGAGAGAGAGAGAGAGAGAGAGAGAGAGCGCTCTTCAAGGGAGAGTAAAGACGGCCAGAGCTCCGTTAATGAGATGTGTGAGGAGCGGTAGTGTCGAGTGCGGCACTCAAGTCACCGCTAAGTGGGTGCTTGGCAGAGAGAAGCGATCAGAGGCGTTGCGCGTCACTGTCATAGTACTGTCACACCAACAATTACACGTCTTTGTTGAAAGGCGACACCTATAAGCTGGTTGCCAAAGACTAGTATGAGGCTTCTTTCTTTTTTTTTCTTTTTCAGATTCAGTGTCATTCTTCTCTTTTAGCGGCTTGAGCCTGCAGCAATTGTAGACTTGTTCCTGGAGGTTTGGAAGGTTGGCCACCATGATAATTTCATAGAGACATGGATGGACGCTTCCACCAGTGGTAGCGTAGGTTTTATTTATTTTATTTTTAAGATTTTATTTCTTCTTTAGTTTTTTTTTTTTTTGTGTGTGTGTGAAATTTCCATATAGGGCAATGCTGTTCCCAGGTGTTCTCTGGTGTATTCACAATAAAAAAAAATGTTTATGGCACTAATTTACTTGAATTGTGATATATATGTGTTTTATTACCAGTGAATTTAATTTGCTGGTTTTGTACAAAATTTACTTTATCGTCATGGAGTTTTATGATAAGAGAGATAAAGTTCTCTGGTGTCGAAATAGTAATATTTTTCACCGCCAAGATAAATGTTTGCTCGGCAAGACGAGCAAAACGTGCACCACACGAGCCGCGCCTACAAGTCTCTCCTCCCGCACCACACGCACGCAAAAACAAGTTTTATTTGATTACAACTTTGTGGAAGGACACTTGGAAGATGAAGCACCTGGCTCGCTGTAACAAACAGTAATGTGCCAATAAAGATGCCAGGAGCCACCAGAATATACAAAACACTTAACAATTTGGTTTACGTTTTGCTGTTATGCGAGTTTTTTAAACTAATTCCCATATTTTTTTTCTAATCTATATCATTATTTTTCAGTTGAGTTGCTAGTCTGCATATTTCACCTGAAGATTTTCCAAGAGGTCTCCATACACTCTCCGCTCTGTCCACCTGACCTCTGGGGGTGACCTGCACAGTAATCTGGCGGCAGTATTTTGTGTAAGGACTCTTTATAACCTTCATGATTTTCAGACAACAAACATAATACGAGAAGAAGACGTGACGAACACGAACACAAACACTCACACTCACACACGTACACTCACACTCTTCATTACGTACACGCCTGAGCTACTTATATTTGTGTTGCACTTTTGGTATATATTTGTTTTCTTTATTGCTTATTATTTGGTACATGTTACATTCACTTTGTTGCTTATTAACTTGTATATGTTTCGTCACCTTTGGTTTCCTTTATTGCTCATTAGCTTGTATATGTTAACTGTACATACATACTTGGCCCAAGCGGGATCACTGTGTTGCACGCGCTATGCCCGCTTCAGGTAGTGGATATTTAGTTTAATAATGATTGTAAGCTTTATTTCATACTCGTTTCACTACATTATGCTACAAGAAAGGGTACAGCACACCCCTAGTCAAGCAACTTCTACCCGTGCTTGTAACAATATTTCATATATATATATATATATATATATATATATATATATATATATATATATATATATATATATATATATATATATATATATATATATATATATATATATATATATATATATATATATATATATATATATATATATATATATATATATATATATTTAATGTATGTCTTGTTTCCTTTCTTGCACGATCATTTAGTCTTATTATTTAAGTAGTGACCACAAGAGTATGTACATTGATAAATTCCAAACTTACTTCATTAGAATTAAGTACAGTTTTCCGGGTATTCACCTTAACACCTTATTTTGTTCTTGTGTAAGTGTAGAGCACAGTGAGGAGGCGGCGTCTGGTTACTCAGGGAGGCAGAGCCGGGCAGGGCGGAGCAACGCGGCAAGGCAGAGCAAGTCAGGAAGTTTGGTTTTCTTTGTTTAGAGCAAATTAATTCAAACATTATATTGTTCTAGTGTAGGTGTAGAGCACAGTGAGGCGGCGTCTGGATGCTCGGGGAGGCAGGGCGGGGCAGGGCGGAGCAGCGCGGAGCAGCCCGGCAAAGCAGAGCAAGTCAGGAAGTTTGAAGTTCGTCAGGAGCTGCTGCTTTGACTTTCTGAAGACAAACAACGTAACTGCTGAGAAAATAAATATAATAGTACGTAAAATGTTTTCCTTGAAAGTTGAGTTATTGGAGTAATCTTGACGTGAAAGTAGATAAAGTAATAACGTGTAGTATTGCTGGAAAAGTTGGCAAATGAAAGAGAAAGTTTTCTCAGTAGATGTCAGATGTTGATGTTACTTGTTCATTGTAAACAGAGCAGTTTTCTTGTTTGCTTCAGCTAAGTCAGTGATTGTGTTGTGAAACATTAATTTATTTCCTTTCACTTTGCTGTGATGTTCCTCATCTTGCTAACCTAGTAAACTCACCACCCAGTGTGTAAAATTACGATAATAAGATATTGATGCTACTTATGAGATACATTTTGACTGAACTTTTTTTTTTTTTAATTACTCGCTCATTTGAAGGCTGTAAACGCAAACTTAGTCTCACCGGCTGACCCAAGGAGAGTCCACAACTCTCAGCGTTTTGAATGTACGTAACGTCATTCTCTCTCTCTCTCTCTCTCTCTCTCTCTCTCTCTGATACAATTTTTTTTTTTTCTAAAAACGCTCCTTTTTTGTATTTTAGATGAATATAAACCAAAATTACAGAAGTGCAGTGAAGAAATTATTTAGGAAAAAACGGGAATATATAAATGTGGGCAGTTTATTTAATGATTTCTGAATTAACTGATTCAACATAAAAAATGCGACTCACGATTAACCTTCACGAGTTACCTTGTTGCTCGTCCATCCTCCGCAAGAAGTATTGACGGACTGAAAGTTTGTGCGTGTCGGCTAATGCACAGAATCGGCCTTTCTTCTGGCGAGTCAGTTAAGTTGTTGAGCAAAGTGCTGTTCCTGGGAGGCTTTGGACTAGAGTGGCGAGAGAAAGTGCAAAGAGGTGTGTCGGAGATGGATTTTAAGGCATGGCTTGAATGGATTGTGACGAGTGACGTTAGTGTGTTGATCGGGAATGTATGCATTTATGTATGCATGTAGGGAAACATGAAATTTATGAAGACCATGTAAGTCTTCGATGGCAATTTGCAAGATGGTGTGAGAGGGATCTGTGGGGAGTGGACGGAGGAGTGTGAGGGTGAGAACGCGTGTCTGGGTGTTGTGAATTGCCGAGTCTCAGCGTGACGTGTCCCCTAACTCAATGCCAAGTGAAAGGTATTTTTGTATTCCAAGCCAGTAGAGCTTTTTTTCTAGTGGTGGTTGTCTTTGGGAAATGTTGAAAATATATTTATGTTCCAGCAGCGAAGAGCGAAGGGACAGGAGCTGTTCAGGATTATGTATAACTCTAGAAATGGTATATATTGTCCGAAGCCACTCGTGCATCCTCAGGCTTCCATTCTGGTAATACATTCCCTTCTCTCGAGGGTGGTTCGGGTCGGTGACCCACATCGCCAAGAATTGCATGCATTTACCGGGTGGAGTGTAGTGTTAAAGAGAATGTATTGTCTTGCCCGGAGAACGCCAGCCGAGCAAAACTTCAGGACAGACCGTGACTAAGTTGAGGGGTGTGTGTGTGTGTGTGTGTGTGTGTGTGTGTGTGTGTGTGTGTGTGTGTGTGTGTGTGTGTACTAATTAATTATTTGTATATATTAATTTATGTATGTAATCTGTTACCTGATTAAATGAACATATAAATAATCTTAAGCTTAAAGTTCAAGACCTCTGACTTCAAACTGAGCACAAAACAGTTTGGAAATAAAAGATGGATTAGGGGAGGGAAGAACAGCACAAAAGATTTTTTCTTGAAGTTTTCATACGCTGACAAGACATTCTGTTTAACCTGCACATTTTACGTTTTACCAACACTTAGATTATACTTCTTAATATTTATAGTGCCACAAGAGAGAATAAGACATCATTAATATTAGTAGTAAGTTGGAATTAAAACTGACAGTGATGATAAACCCGAAAATATATTTACTCAGAAAACTTTCCTTTCCCCGTCACGTGCGTTGCCAGTTGTAATGAACCTCTGAACTTGTTTTGTTGTTGTGCGTCTTGAGTTTTCTGTCGCCATTTCAACTGTTTCTCGTGGGAAACTCATGGCCTCCGCTCGCGTGAACAGCCGACGTATGTTCGTATGTGCCCCAACGCTCTCTCTCTCTCTCTCTCTCTCTCTCTCTCTCTCTCTCTCTCTCTCTCTCTCTCCTCTCTCTCTCTCTCTCTCTCTCTCTCTCTCTCTCTTACAATTCAAAAAGCTACATAGCAGATGGTAATTTGTCACTGATATCATACCCATTGAAATACTGTAGTCAATTACCGTCAATCCTCCATCCTCAGTCTTTGTAGAACGAAATTCAATGTATCTTTTAGTACAGTTTATTCTGACCTACTCAAAAATAGCCTCATCACTGTATTTTTCTTTTACTTCTCCAGATAATTTTCTGGCTCCAATCGGACGTAATTAGAACCACTTCAGGCACGAAATCTTCCAAATTTGGAGGCGTGGATCACGTTCTTTTCTAATCACGCTGGGTGAGTGCAAGGGTGGCTGTATTTACTTGACGAATTTCCCAGCCAAGACTCGGGGAGCTTGTCTTCCCCAAGGGAGAGCTGAACGATGTCTTACATTGTTACAAATCGCCCATTTCACGTTATCATCATTTGAACTGATAAGTTTTTTTCTTCATCTTAGTAATGTCTTTCCTTCTTCCACATTAAATTAAATGATCGCAAAGACTGTTAAACGGATCCTGATACCTGGCCGTATTTCTTAGTATTCATGAGATGATAATGAGAGAAAGCGTTCTCCTTTCATTAGAATGGACCCTACTTCAAACTTTGCTCAAGCTCCGTTCAGGTCGGCTTGGTAGAAGGCGCAGCACGATAATTATTATCCTTTCTGTTGATCCTCGAAATACTTAAGAATACTCGTACTGCACGTGATACCTGGAAACCATCAGCAGGATGCACCCGCTTGTCCCCGCCTCCCACCTCCCCATGACGGGCACTACCGCTTTTCAGGCAAGATAACGGGGCCATATCTCCGCGAGAGATTACGAACACGACTCGTGTCACTTCAGAATGTCAGCAGAGAGACATGGAAACTCAAAGAGAATTCAGATGATGGGATGTTTTTGTCTTCCGTTTGTTTTTGTTGTGTCTGGCATAACCATTCCATCAACATTCCTCCTTGAACGGACTGCCTTTAATCTGAGGCATGCTACACATGTTGCCAGTTTATCCCGTTATTTCAATCGTCACACTCCGTCTTAATCTGCTAATTGCATTCATCCTTCCTCTCCCGCCACCTCACTACACGTGGCTTTTTTTTTTTTCACTTATCCCCATCTTACTACTACTCAAAGAAACAAATAATCTGATCGAGGAGTCCCAAGAAAGAAGGCCAGTTTAATGCTAGTGATGTGTTGAGAGAGAGAGAGAGAGAGAGAGAGAGAGAGAGAGAGAGAGAGAGAGAGAGAGAGAGAGAGAGAGAGAGAGAGAGAGAGAGAGAGACGGTATTTAAATTTGCATTATATTCTTGAGGAGAAAAGCGGGAAATTGCAAACTGAACTATTAATATATTTCATTCATCGATTATTTTGTGTAAATACCCATGCATATCAGATTTAATGCATCATGAGCAAGGAGGTTGAATAGACATACCAAGAAAGCTTTATTGGATTTTTTTTTTTGTATAAAGGAAGGTAAACAAACGTAAAATATAATAATGTCAATACCCAAAAGTCAATGAAAAGGATTCTAAGGCGGCTTACACGAAGAAAAAAAAACAGCGATGTTCAATAGTTACAGGTCATGTGCCTTCCATCGCCAAATGCAGTCCATTGTATTTACTTGCCACACTAATACTGGACGCTGACCCGCATTGACGTCCATTGTTAACATTTGTGCATTGACGTAAAAATAAAAAGTGTAGATAGATGAGATTTTTCCCCTTGCTTGAAGTACTACACATTCACACAGCGGGCAGTTCTTTCCGCAGGTGTTACGCAGATGTTACGAGAGGTTGTGTTACTCCTACCTGTTCCATAAAGAGTCATGTAGTATTAATGTTATGTGCTCTGCCCTGCCGCCAAGAACATGGTTGTGCTGCACGCCTCCATGGGTGCTCCCTGCAACAGAAACCTGGAGCTATCACTATATAAATTCAGAAGTAAAGAAATTATGTGAAAGAAATATAAAATCGGAAGTACTTATATAATTACTTAATGAACTATAGAAAACCTGATGACATACACACAAAAAATGTAGGTAATATTGGAGAGAGAGAGAGAGAGAGAGAGAGAGAGAGAGAGAGAGAGAGAGAGAGAGAGAGAGAGAGAGAGAGAGAGAATTTACTGGTATTTTTATTGGTGGTGGCAGAATGATATAGCTGCATAGAAAGGGAAAGCTTTTTGAAATGACTGTCTGGCGTCATTAAGGGTAACCGCGTTTCATTAAAGGTGACTTGCACTAAATAAGGCCCCGGGCTGCCCGCCACGTGCACCCTGCAGCGCACCACCGCCACCACCACCACCACCACCACCACCACCACCACCACTGCCTGCCTGGCTTTGAAAGACGCTGAATGCTGTCGTCCTTATTCTTTCCGTCGCAAAATCGATAACATCGCTGTGGCAGATGTGGAATAGGTGATGTGAAATGTTTGAAATATAGTCAGTATGTGAAAATACATTGTAATCGTGTTCCCATAGCTCGTGCGTCATGGGCTGAAGATGAAGTGTTAATTAGGGACGGTAAAAAGACACGAGAAGCAGCATGAAAAAGTTATACGTTTTTTAAGGAAAAATCTACCGACCTTTAACTTGCAGTGTTTTAAGAACAACCTCCTCGTGAAGGTGAAACCCGTACAGGAAAATCACGCGACACCTCTGTATAACTCATCGAGTGGAAAGGTTGTCAGGAATGTTCCAATAAATCTGTACAAAGCTACCGGATTTTTCAGGCCATAGGACGGTGACTCTCGACGTCTATTAACCAAACCGTCTTTTACTTCTTCTTCTTCTTCTTCTAGAAATAAGACTAGAAAGCTTGTTATTCCTGGTCTATGTGAGGTTCATTGACAAGGCTGCATGTAGCGGCCAAGCAGGCATGTGCCATCTTTGGAAGTTCTGAAAGTGACTTTCGAACTTGGTTTTATGTAAGATGCAGAAATTGTGCGCCTCAGCTCTCTAGCAGGCAGGCAAGTCGTGTATACATCGTAGGGTTTTCGTGACCCAACAAATAAACGGTTGCGTTATTATAGACAAGAGTTCGCGCCAAGAGAGTTTCAGAGAGGAGCTCATCGAGGAGCGACGTACAGTTTTTTTTTTTTTTTTTTTTCAGTGGATGGAAAGCGTTGCCAGGGGAACATCTCGTTAGGACGTTGTACGAGATTTCTTTGTCCTAATTATTAACGTGACCTTCAGCGATACATGGTTTGCTTCCTTGTTTTAATCATGAATGTGATTTTAAGCGGTACATAGTTTAATGTTTATTTTGTGCGTCTCAGAATTCTTTTCACTATTTTCCATCATTTAGTGAAGAACGAGGATTTACTAGGAGGGGGGAGGAAGCCAGCAAGAAAGGAAGGTAAGAGAAAGAAACAGAAGAGGTAACTTAAAAATAATTTATATTGAGGAAGTGAAGCAAAGCATGTATTCCTTTTCAAGATGCCCGTACTTTATCCAATACCTCACATGTTTTACTGCTTCTTATCATTGTAGACATTTGAAAGGAACTTAGATACTATACGGGAAACTATTATTATTATCATTGTTATTATTATTGTTATTATTATTATTATTATTATTATTATTATTATTATTATTATTATTATTATTATTATTTTTATTATTTCTTTGTTTCATTATAGAGCTCAAAAAGTATGAATGACCTGATTTTAATGTTCTTTCTTAATAGAAATCACGAGATTTTCGTGTGACTGATTTGTAGCTATGTCGTTCTCCAATTTATTTTACTTTCTGCTCGCTCAAATCGAAGGAAAATAATGATGATAACAATATGCGTTACATTTAGCTAGACTTGCGTGATCCCAATGACGCTTCAACGCTTCGAGACAGTTGAAGGGGAGGGAAGGAGCAATGAAAGCAAGATATTGAACCTGAACTGAAACCGAATATCTCTGATGCCACAGATTCCCAGGAGCAGGAAATTCCTTACTCACTCCTGCAAGACAAACAGCAACATGGGGCCGGATTTTGCTCCCCTGGAAGGCGGGCTAAGACACAGACAGACAGGCAGACAGGCAGACGGACAAACAGATAGACTTTCATCTGGTAAGAGCGTTGCATTCATCTGATAAGAGCGTTGCATTCTGACACAATCACGTACCTTGAATATTAGATGTGACTCGTATCTTTTTCAGTATTTTTTAGGGAGCAATAACCGTGCCGTCGCTTCTCAGGTAATATTCAAAAGTGGCTCTGTGATCGCATATGTTCAATTTTCCCCTCCGCCATCTGTGTGGGATGCGCCCCTCGCCAAGGAAAACTTGCCCGAGACCTCTTCACCCACACATGTTCCTGCGCCGTATTCTTGTGGGAGTGACTTTTTTTTCTCGTTTTTACTTTTTTTTTCTTCTCTTTTTTCGTATTGCTGCTGCTGCTACTCTTATAATTACTGCTGCTGCTAGCACTCTTATTATTACTGGTGGTGGTGGTGGTGGTGGTGCTGCTATGAAGCGCGTGTACCCGTGACTCGTCTCCAATTGATGTGAAAACTGACTTAAATAAAAGATGCACAAACAGAAAGTAAGGGAAAGTAGGAAATATACTAAAATTGATAAGGGAAACTGAAACTGACGCTACTACACTGACCCTACGTACATGTTGCATATTTATCTGTGTATAATCAATTAATTTTATCCACATGACACACTTCGATTCCTTCTTTGCTATACGGAATTAATCGTGAATAGACACTAACCTTTCAAAGATTTCATCGTAAACCAGTCCTGACCCAGACTGGCATTGCTTCATTGTGCTGCTTCAGAGTAATTGTTCCCGATCCCTGGGCCTCCGCGGCGCTTCATCCCAGGCTCTCTCAGGCGTATCCGTTCAGTTCATTTTAATCTCTACACGCCATTGATTCCGCTGGTAGCCACTGCATCTTTAATCCTATTTCTCCATCCCGGTCTAAATCTTCCCTTCAACTTTATTCATTCCGCTTTGCTTCAGACCTATTGACTTTTCGCTCATTGTCTCCCCCGTTTCTTTTCCCACCCGTGTGCTCGCAACATTTTAACACCTTCTCATTCACCCTTACCAACGAGTGCTGTTCTATTTTTTTTTTTTTTTTTTATGTATATTATGAAAATTCTACTGAAACTGTTGTAGGTACAGTTGAATAAAATGAAAAAAAAATACGGATTGAAAAACCAATGTGAAAAAATCATCAAATCCGTTAAGAGGCGTGAATGTGACGGAAAAATCCTGCTTTTATTTATTTATTTTATTCATTTATTTTTTTTTTTTTTTTAGTTCTTAATACGTGTGTGCTAGGAGGCTGCTTATATCGATATGGAAAAGATATCAAATCACATCACATTTATAGCAGTAGTAGTAGTAGTAGTAGTCGTAGCAGTAGTATTAGTAGTAATAACAACAGTAGTAGTAGCAGTATCACTATAATTACCACTTGTCATTATTACTAGTCAAAAACCTGCTTCTATTTTTACACATCATAAGTAATACAGTTGTCATTTAACTTATTATTATAAGGCACGGTGAATTATACATAAGTTTGTGTGAGGGGCGTGAGAGGCGGAGACCAGCCAACGCCAGCCAAGTGATCGGTGCTACAACAGGGGATTCTTTTGTATCTCTCTCTCTCTCTCTCTCTCTCTCTCTCTCTCTCTCTCTCTCTCTCTCTCTCTCTCTCTCTCTCTCTCTCTCTCTCTCTCTCAGCCTGATGTCTTATTTTTAACAGACCCAAAAACGAAAAAAAAAAATGCAGTTCCCATTGCCAAAAGCCTCAGTTTCTCCTAAATTGGCGTGGCTTCCGTATTCTACGCTGACTACTTTCCCTTTTGCACTATACAGCGCGGCGTTTGTTACCGCCAATGAGAATAAGAGCATTAACAGTTCCATCCCTCAATCACACGTACTAACAACTTCAACACACACGGTTTCAAATCCCTATTCTGTCTGCAGTAGTTATTCATAACTGTTCAGGTTTTCTTGCTCAGTATAATGCTATTTCTCGGCGGCTTCCCTTTTTTTGGCATCCCATATAGAAATTTTCAATGACTTTTACTTTTTGACGCCATATGATCTTACTGTTGCGGCGCCACAGCTCATTCATTCAGTTCGCCAGTTAGCTAATCCCTTCTTTGGTTTGTGTTCAGAGTCGTCTTTGTCATTTTATCCGCGTCGACTAAGTATTTCCATCTTACCAGCGGTGTTCTTTCTATAGCGGTGAACACAACGTCCAGGTCGATAGTGAACTCGTATGCTGCTTTTATATGGAACAGGAGAGGAACATAGCCCTTGCTGCCTCCTGTTGTCCTCTGAGTCATTCTAATGTATCTGAGAGTGCCATGCTACGTTAGTCTGATTTATATTTCATCAACATTGCATCGCTAAAGTAGATGTATTGGAGATAATATATCTTCTCTTACCAACAAAACAGGAAATGTAACTATCCCATATGTTTTTAGTAACGCTCACCTCACGTCTCTCTGCCTGTCGTTAGAAAGTTAAAGTGTATTATTTTGGACACATTTAATTTCGTATCTCAACTCGTTCTCGTACAAGTTCGGCCTCCTCAGAGTTAACCGTTCCGTGTCACCTCCGTCCTTTGTCTGCCTCACAAAATGCTGACAGTGCAGGGTTTTTGCACACCACTGGATGGGGCACGCCTCTGTCTCCTCATGCGGAGACCCTCACAACGCTTTTTATGGTTAGACGCAGCGACAATTTCCCGCTTCCTCATTAATCTCTTCTCAATTCTCAACACTGCTGCAGTGATGATTTTTTTTGTGTGTGATTTCTTTTTAAGACTGTTTCGCAGCGAATGCTTCTCTGAATTATCACGCGTACCCAGTCCGTCTCCCACTGAGGAGACCAAGCGAGATTTGAATAAAACCTCGCTTTTGTTTCTTTTACGAGTAAATCTCCGAAATAGTCTGTCAAAACTTCTTATACTTTCTTTTGACTAGATTGTTTTCCAAGCGTTAAATTGTAATCGAACTTTTGGAAATTTTCCCTTCCTGAGGAATATTTAGCGATTTTTCTTTTTTTTTTTTAACAAATGACATTCCGTTTATATGAATAAAACTGTTGCTAACACCATGCCTTCCTCTCGTATTACATCTCTCACAGTTTACTATGTACTGCGTCATTTTATTCCTATCCCGTAAAGCTTCAGCATCGCCAGCTTCTCCATCCTGGCAGGCCATGGAGTAACATTCCCCTGCTTTGTGTCCTTAAGAATTTCACGCTTGCTGCAAGGCTTTTGTACCAACTAGGAATACGATAGCTTACGTAGAGAGAGAGAGTAGAGAGAGAGAGAGAAGAGAGAGAGAGAGAGAGAGAGAGAGAGAGAGAGAGAGAGAGAGAGAGAGAGAATAATTATATAATATATAATTATTACTTAATTCGCACCCACCCACCCATCCGTCCACACACACACACACACACACACACACACCACACACACACGTGCAGTTTTCATCCTTCAGTTTTGGTTTATCCGGATCCTGCAGTGTTAGAACAATGACCGGACAATACAAATAACAATTCCCTACAGACTGTGTCCTGAAACGGATTGTCTTAACATCATCCGCGTCACTTACCAGAACACTCTTTGTGCATCTTTTTTTTTTTTTTTTTTTTTTTTTGAGCAAAAGCAACCTTGACTTAAAGTTCGGCTCGACACTCGCCAAAGCGCAGTAATATGTGATAAATCTTGAAAATGCCCATGCACATCTTAATGAAAGACCACGAACGACGTCATGACTTCATCCCGACATAATGAGTATCCCTTACTTTCATACTGCTTCCTCTCCTTTCCTTCACCTTGATTATATAGTAGCACACCGGCCGAGAAGGAATGGGTTTGATGTTTCAGTGTCGTGATGGCGGAAAGAATCAAGTTGAAGTAACCCGATTTAAAGTAACTTCAGTACCAACATTGTCTGGCAAAGTAGTCTACGTATTTTGCACTTAACTTTCCATTCCAGTAATTGTGATACTGGATTTTTCAGGCTTCCCCTTATCCTATGTAGCTTTGCTGATCAGTGTGTGTGTGTGTGTGTGTGTGTGTGTGTGTGTGTGTGTGTGTGTGTGTGTGTGTGTTTGCCTGTCTTGAAACCATATTTGCAGCTAGGAGCTGTGATTCTCGGATGGGTTCCTAACCAAACCTGACGCCACCCTCTCCGCAAATTTTCTTATCCCCTTTTGAGTTACCAAATAAATGTTTGTCCAAGGAGACACTTCATGGCTGTAACACAGAATCCCTAGAGAGGTAAGACGGCATGGCTGGACGTTCGGCAGGCCCATGTGAAGAGGTCCTGCAAAATCTGTAGGTCAGAAGTCGCTCTTTCCTCAGTATTGTTGGAGTTACACGAGTCCAACTTCCCGCCGCGTGTCCAGCAAAGGAACTCGGTGACATCTGAATGGAAGTCCACTTCAGCTTCTCTTCCTGCCATAAGTTTACTTTCGTTCTTTTCATGGCGGTCTTTCCGACTGACCTGCCGTCTGCGACAGCCGCCTCCTTGGTGTGTGCCTTATGCTGGGGCGACTGTACGGGATTCCATGCACACACACACACACACACACACACACACACACACACACACACACACACACACACACACACACACACACACACACACACAACCCGAATATTATTATTATTATTATTATTATTATTGTTATTATTATTACACACACACACACACACACACACACACACACACACACACACACACACACACACACACACACACACACACACACACACACACACACACACACACACACACACACATTAGTTTTCATGTGAGAAAGTGGGTGGCCTTGGTAGTGTGCGTGAGCTGACTCCCACACCAAAGCGATTCTTCTGCATCAAGGGCCTCTTTGGTGCCATCTGCTAGACTCTCACACACCATACGCTGTTCTGCCCTCACCCCTCCACCTCCGCTGCCTCTAAATCAGCACACCCTGCAACGTTTCACTGACGCTCCTAGATGAAAAGTTTGTTCCAATAAATATGTTATATTCCTTCTTTTTGCAGTTCTCAGCTTGCCATGCGCGCGTCAAGCTGTGCCATCCCTCATTCACAACAGTATCTGGTCAGTCTCGAGCATCAGTGATCAGTGCCATCTCTTCTTTGTTTCTAATGGTAATATGCTGAGGAATCTGATCTGATCTGATCCCTCCCTTTGTTTTTATTGCATAGCGTGTTACGTTGATCGTACGCTCTGCGTTACGAGTACTACCCTTATGGATCGCACTGGATTGAAATAGCAATATAAAAAAAATATGATAATGACATTACCATTTGGAACTGCTCCAGTCACAGCTCTCTAAAGTCAGACTATATGCGGCAATAAGTTCAGTTTAATCCAATTATTACCCATCCCTTGTCTCGGCTGTTCTCTTCTGTACACCACTGCTACAGTAGTGCTCGCGCCCTAATCCTACTGCCGCGGCCCCTAAGTGTAATTGATTAATTGATTTGATGGTGTCACAACAAAGAGACCATTTTCCCATATGAATCCGCTGTTAATGCACTATTAAACTCATCAACCAGTCATACGGGCCGCTGCAGCAAGTACACACAGAGTATTTATTGTCCTTGTGTTGTTGCCTCACTTTGTCACTGCTCCTCGAGACATTCACGCACTTTTCTTGAGGTCTCCTTCACGTGTTGATCATTAGTGATGCATTGATCGTCGGCCTTAAAGATCCTCCTCTTCCTTTGCTCTCTCTCTCTCTCTCTCTCTCTCTCTCTCTCTCTCTCTCTCTCTCTCTCTCTCTCTCTCTCTCTCTGATCTCATCATTATCACCATCCTTCTCTTTCATTTTAAATTCTCGAATGAGTCATGTTATATGAGACTAAGTGTTAAATTTCATGGTCTCCGACTTGATTATTTTGCTGCTCTTTTTCCACACTAATCACCGCAGCGCTCCCCAGATTACTTTTCTTGGTATCCATTAACGCCTGAAAATACTCTCAAAATAAATCGTCGTCTGTTAAGAGAAATGCACAGTTCTCATTTGGTGAAATATGTATTGACTGCAAAGTGTGGCCTTATGAAACTTTGTGTCCATCGATGACTAGAGTAGAAAGACGAGAAGGTGTGACAAAAGAAATTAGCACTGGTGGTATAAGAAAAATATCTATCCATGTTACATCCTTGTGAAAAAACGACAATTGTACAGTCCCTATCATCATTTACTTTTTCGGTCATTTTCCCTCGAGCTGGCGAAATCATCTTTCAAAAACACGAAGCATTTTGAAAGCATCATATTTATAGTTTTTTTTTTTTTTTTTTTTTAGATATTTCTTGCACAAGATGCTTTATTATTCTTTTGACTATAAATAGCAATACGGTATGCGTTTATGTATATTGATGTAATTTCCTTATTTATAATTGTATATTTCCAGTGATGACATTTGTTATCCGGTGTGATTTGCATACAGCAGCGTGAAACATGCATAGCAACACCAGTGC
This sequence comes from Scylla paramamosain, assembly GCF_035594125.1. Classification (NCBI taxonomy): domain Eukaryota; kingdom Metazoa; phylum Arthropoda; class Malacostraca; order Decapoda; family Portunidae; genus Scylla; species Scylla paramamosain. The sequence continues at coordinate 9,874,274 of NC_087167.1, read as the reverse complement.
CAGAGTTCCTTGTGCAGACCCTTGCCTTGTGTTGAGAGGGACGAGCAGGTCTTCGCATCCCACTCAGCTGTGACGGTTAGCTAGGGACGACCATAAGCACGATGAAGAATACGGGCCCAGACATGGATGCAAAGTTGTGAATGTGTGTATTACCCAGTATACATGCCGGTTCCTTTACTGTTTATAGTTTTAAATTTATCTAAAGTTTTTTGTTAACATTTATTTAAATCAGTTTTTTTTTTCAAACACGGAGGTATTGTGTTCATAAAACGAAAGCTTAAGCGTTCGTCTCCTGTCTCCCTCTTCGGCTGAGACAAGGGAAATTAACAGATATCCGAAGATGATGAGGTTCGCCTCTTCTTTCAGTCTTCAGTACACCTTTTTTTTTTTTTTTCCAGTGGGCATTTCCTTATCCATGTTGATTTAAGAGATAATTATCGTGACATACATAAAATTGGAGTTGAAAATCACTGAAACATTTCTCCAGGTTGGTGCCGGTGGCTGCTATGAAGACAGAGTATACTTTGCTTACGAGTTTTTTTTTTTTTTTTTTTTTCAGAAAACTATGAAGTTGAGATGGAAAGCTTGAGAAAGATTCCTGAATTTTTTGTCACAAATTTTAAATGCAAGACAAACTTAGATACACGTTTGTTTTCAGAAAAGTCAATCTATCGTGTTCAGGTATGACGTGGTCAACTTGCTCCTGCTGGATTTTGTTCCTCCGTATCTGTAAAGAAGACGAGATGGTGTGTGTGTGTGTGTGTGTGTGTGTGTGTGTGTGTGTGTGTGTGTGTGTGTTACATAAAATATACACAGACGCAGCATCCAACTTTTGTTTGAAATTAAAAATAGATAAAGTAAAAAGAAACAGAAAAGGGTCTGTTGTATGTCATAATTCTGACTCGAAGCTGGGTTAGCATGAAAACCTGCTGATCTGTACTGAGGCACACCTTGCCAGAGGGCGTTTATGTGAAGGTTATGAGAAACATTTTCCTGCGGTGGCATCAGACACGCTGATGACAGTGATGATGATAATGAGGATCAGGACGAGAACGAGAAAAAATAAGGAATGATCATTTGCCACTTCGGGATGTAACTTTTTTCCTTTGTTGGTACACAAAACTTTTCTTCATGTCAAGGATGTACGAGTCTAACGGTGAACCAAGGGACCCTGTCGTATATCTTTGAGGTTTATTACTGTCAGGGATCAAACAGTTAAGATGTAACTGAAATTATTGGTCATAGAACATTTCATTGTTGTAACTGCACCTGACAAGGTTTGGCCCAAGTCTAAAGGCTCTCAAGACGTATGTCTGCAAGTCACAAGAAGCCCTTGCCACTGTACCACTAGTATGCCAGTACAGTCAGATTGGTCAAACTGACATCGAAATACCCTCGTTATTTATACGTTGTGTAATGTATCTGTTATGGCTGCGGAAAACAGTTTTGTATCACCTTGCATTTCACACACAAAAAAAAATTCTCTCTCTCTCTCTCTCTCTCTCTCTCTCTCTCTCTCTCTCTCTCTCTCTCTCTCTCTCTCTCTCTCTCTCTCTCTCTCTCTCTCTCTCTCTCTCTCTCTCTCAGAAGCCTCATAAATGTCTGCAAACTTTGTTATTGCTTCCTCCCTTTTCACGGCGAATGGCCTCACGTCAGGTAGATAATCTCTGCAGGAATCCTTCAGTCTTGGTTGTCTTCATACAACTCATCTTCCTGCGTAGTTAATCGCAGCGGCGGTTCATGAGGACATGTTAAGACTCACTCTTAGCTCACGGCTGTTTAGTGGAACCAATACCATTTACTCGCAGTGACATTGTCTGCTAACTACAGTTCAACTCTTTCTTGATTACCTCTTCATGATTGCCCTGCAACATTGTCACTCTGTACTTTCCTTTTCTTTAAATGACCAGCGACTTCCTTACCTTCAAGATTTTTGTCGTCAGTTCTTATACTTTCTTCATATCCGACATTGTCTTTACCATCTTAATCTCTACATCATTTACCTCACATAAACATTCCGTCGACCAACCGAACACAGCCATTTACTGACTGGTGGTAGCGCATACATTTCATTTCAGTTTAATCGCTTTCAGCAGTCCTCCAGTGTCGTCCTCTGTCGTCTTTTGACCATGACTTTATTGCAGTTTTCTTGAGCTGGTTTAATTCACTTTCTTCATAAATTGATAATAAAACATTCATGTAAGGGAGACTGAGAACGTTATAAATCTCAGATTTGTTGATGTTATTGATGTCTCAAAAATGAGAGTTGGTGCCCTGTATAATACATTATGCCATCTTTTGCATTGTTTTTCTTTTTCAGTATCTTGTTCAAGCATTATGTTGTGCTGGCGACTCGTTCACCTTTGGCCATTTTCCCTATTGTCCAAGTGGTGATGGGGATTCACAGGGGCAGCGTAAATTCGTTTACAGTTGAGTGTATCTGGACGACTGGCATCGACCTCAATTTATCTTTTTTCAGTTGTAAGGAGCACTCAGAGCTGCCTAATAGAGGGTGACGTATATGCTCCTATAATCTTGCTACTTACCTAATATGTTTGGCTACATCTGAAACCAGTTGTAGACGATGAAAGAATCCATGGCACAGCACCCATGGTGGTCTGGATGTCGGTAGCGTTTGGTGTGAAGCGACAACTGATGTAAAAACAGTTGGTTTTGGTTCTGGGACATTGAGGTGTCTCAACCCAACTTGTCATTGAGTACCAGTTGTTAACATTACCACGGCATAACTCTGTGTCATCTAAGCTCGCTATGGTCGCAGTTGTCCGAACACATTTCTCGGCTTTTTATTAGTAAGTGGTCGGCTGCTGCCCTGTGGAACCCGATCAACCACTATTTGTGATAGGTTTTTAGGAACATACGTCACATAAGGTTAAAGTAAAAAGTAATGTTGTTTCCTTGGCTTCTTCTCATTCGTATGAACTTTATGGAGAAATTAATTACGTAAATACAACCTACCATATCAAATCACACAAAATAAATTCATAATAATAAATAAGTAAAACAAGTGAATCAGAATGAAAAAGACAGACTTATTAGAATGTAAACTTCAGAGACCTGAAAAAGGAAAGCGGGTCAGGCGTCAAGACTGACGCAGACAAGGAAGAAAACGGGCAGGAGTGATGGTAAAAATACCGAGACCGACAGAGCGACAACTCCGGTAAAGATAACCGAGAAAGGAGAAGAGTAGGTGGAGGCGATATTGAAATAGACAGGCATCATATAGTTAACAAAAAAACAAATAAAAATAAATAAATAAATAAAAACTCCGGATTTATCTAGGAATTTTGGCTGTCAGAGTGGTGCACGCAGCACTCAAGGTTAAAGATTTCAGTTTTTAGTCAGGAATAAACACTTTAATTCAAGGTTCTTATCTCTTTTTTTCTTTTACTTTTTTTGGAAGTAAGGGCAAACGGAATCATTTTTAATATTTGAGGTTTCTCTCTCTCTCTCTCTCTCTCTCTCTCTCTCTCTCTCTCTCTCTCTCTCTCTCTCTCTCTCTCTCTCTCTCTCTCTCTCTAACATAGTCCTGTCGGCTAATTAATCTGTTGCTTCATAAATCATTATGCAACTTCTTAAATAATGAGAAATAATAATTTACAGCATTCCTCATGCGACAACTCTCTTCACTAGATTTTCGAGGTCACACAAGTTTGATTTTCAAAAAATTACAACCTCCAAATTTACTTTTGTGTGTGTATAATATATATATATATATATATATATATATATATATATATATATATATATATATATATATATATATATATATATATATATATATGTATATATATAATATTGTGTATGTGTTTTATATAGGAGGGGCACCGCCCAAGAGCAATAAAAATTATAAGAAAAAAAACAACTGAGGTGCCGGTCCCCAAACCGAATCAAAAGCGGTCGTCAAAAATTAAAGATTAAGTGTCTTGAAACCTCCCTCTTGAGAGAGTTCAAGCCATAGGAATTTATACTTTATTACACTACAAAGAATTGTCAAGTCGGTAGCATAAAATCACAAGCCAGAGAGAAGTGCCCCCATATAAGGGAAGCAAAGACCCCGATGTGGGGGCACACTTCGGCGAGAAGCACCGAGTTACACAGCAGGCCATCTTGCCGTCTTCCCTCCTTTGTGATGCAGACGACACGGCGCCTCATCAGACCGCTTCACCACACATACGCCTAACATTATCTCTCGAGACGGATTGCTGTGATTCCAGGCAGACTACACACACACACACACACACACACACACACACACACACACACACACACAGAGAGAGAGAGAGAGAGAGAGAGAGAGAGAGAGAGAGAGAGAGAGAGAGACGAATAAATATTTAAGAGGAAAAGCATTTTTTGGCGCCGACCATTTCATTCCAACCATTGTTTTAATACCAGATAATCACGTAAGCGGAGTCCTTGCCCGGTATGTGATGGCTCCCTGTTATATATCATAATGAATATGAGTATGAACAGCACGTTTGGAATTGCCACCTAAATAAACAGCCGGATTTAAACACTATTTCATTCAACGTAAGCGAGGACCGGAGTAATACCAACTTTTTATATAGATCTAATTTTGAACCGAATTTATTACAGCCATACACAACTTTTCACTCATAGCTGCAAAAATATACAACTATATAAATTCACAGTAAATGGGTTAGTTTGGCAGAGAAGCGCCACCTCTTCCTTGGCCAGTGCAAACAAAGGAGCATTTGAACGATGATAATGGGGAAGTCGACGAGCACGGCCACAACACGTGCACGCCCGTTTTCTCATTGTTGTAAGGAAAACAAATAAGGAAACACTTGTACACACTTGCCTGAAAGAGCTTCCGTTTGTTTTCGCTTCCACCGTCCACTCGACGTCACTTTTTTCTTTTCTTTTTTTTTTAGCTTCAAAGTTTCTCTCTCTCTCTCTCTCTCTCTCTCTCTCTCTCTCTCTCTCTCTCTCTCTCTCTCTCTCTCTCTCTCTCTCTCTCTCTCTTTCTGTGCATTGCTTTTATTTTCTCGGTAGCAATGTATATGATCTTAGGAGGTTATATTGTTGGACTCGGTGACAAAGTGCGCAATCGTGTCAAAACTTGCCGACCGGAGCTCGTGAATGAGCAGCGGGACGAGCAGCGAGGTCGGCGGGACTGTAAAGCCTCACCGGTAGTCTATCTTTATGGTGGCTACAAACAATAAGATCCATTCTGCAGAAATATTTATTATACGTGGCAGCAGTTATGAGTCCCGCACCACCGCTTCGTTGTGTCTGTAAACAGTGCATTGGTGTGTTACCCACTGCCTGCTTGCGACGATTCGTGAGCAAAGGTGATTTTGAAAAGTACTATCGATGCAACGTGAAGCTTTATGAAGATTCCCAGCATATTAATATTGCTTAACAGAGAAAGTCAGAAATCAACCACAAAGTTCTGAGAAAGGGCCTTTACTGCTTAACTGTAGTTTGCTGTCTGTCCCAGAATTCTCTAAAACAAGGCAGTTACACAGCCGCCAGCAGTCGCACCATCCACGATATGTATGCCTGGCCTGTCCTCCCAGCCTGGCTGCACTTCCTTTGTTCCGCACCACAGCTTCTGGGGTTTCGGCCTCTGTTGTAGGGACCTGCCATTGCAGAATGTAATTACTACACACAGGCATTCCACTTCTAAAACTGATTTTGAATTCATATATAAATATTTATCAGCTTGTTAAGGATGTGTGCCATTGTAAACCATTTAAACGAATTATGGATTAATTTTCAGTAATTTCCCATGACTAATTCCAATCATTCTTCCTTGGCTTGTTTCATATTCCCAGATTGTACATGGCTTTATGAGAGGAAGATTTAAGTTTCCAGTTGATCACGCCGTCATCCTGACACTTCTCAAGTATATCTTGGAAGATGTGTGACCCTGATTTCCTGAAGCTTTCTATAGTAAATTCACCTGCTGCCGCCCCTCCGTCACGCGCACGACCACGTCTTAACTCATTCAGATGACGTACGTTTATAAAGTTTTCTGCTATATCAAAGTAGTATTGCAAGGTCCATTGGTCGTGTAAAAATGTAAGTAGAACCTGTTGCACATCACTGCAGAGTATCACAATACTGCATCAGACTGGTCTGTATTCTTAATATTTCTCCGTGTGTCATTAATGAAACATTATAATCTTTTCTTTAGAATCAGTCCGCACGCCGGGTTATTATGCCCAGTAGTATCACACTGATATCTGTGATGGCACACTCTCATCCATCTAGAACGACAAAGAAAATTCAGGCTGTTTGCATTGCTGCGTAGTTGAGAGGGGAAGAGCAGATGGTGGATTTCGGGAAAGTAGGAATAATGAGCGAGTCCTGCGGTACATAAGATGTCACGGACGGCTGACGTTCAGCCTTCACCACCACCATTGCTGTGAACGTTTAGTGAAAACAAACTCTCTTGTATATAAGTGCTGATATAAATAAAACAGTGTGTGAAATTAGTTGATATATATTTCTTTCGCGTACAAGATTCGATATTCATTATATATATATATATATATATATATATATATATATATATATATATATATATATATATATATATATATATATATATATATATATATATATATATATATATATATATATATATTGAGTATCGAATCTTGTACGCGAAAGAAATATATATCAACTAATTTCATACACTGTTTTATCTATATCAGCACTTATATACAAGAGAGTTTGTTTTCATTAAACGTTCACAGCAAGAGAGAGAGAGAGAGAGAGAGAGAGAGACGGAGGTGGGGCACGCTCTGTCACGCCAGCAATTGCTGCACTCCCATCTCGCTCTTGGTGCGCAGCCACGTCTGCTTACATCCCCCTACCCCCCTGACTACTCAGTTCCTCCGTATATACGCGACCGTCTCCACCGCCTCTGACTCGGGTTTCCTTGCCTACAGGAAATTCATCAAGGTGCGGCGATTCCATGTAGCCACTGCAACAAAGTTTCCCCCCACTCCCCTCCACAGTCTTCTCGAGTACCAGGCCACCTCCTTAAGGAAAGCCTTCCACCTCAGCCACACCCTGAACACCCTGCTGCTACAGTCGCAGCCGTCACAGTAGTTAGACTCGCCCCTGTGTCCACACTGATGACTATTGTCCAGGAGCGACCTCCTCCTCCTGCTACACAAGCCAACTCAGGTAGCCTGCTGCAGGCAAGAGCCCGGGTTAGTCATGATGCTAACAAAAGATAAACACCACAAACAAGAAAGAGAGAGAGAGAGAGAGAGAGAGAGAGAGAGAGAGAGAGAGAGAGAGAGAGAGAGAGAGAGAGAGAGAGAGAGAGAGACCATCTCTTCGTCACATGAGCACCACTGCCATCACCACCACCACAACCATCCACCACCAGCACTGCTATTACCACCTATCACTGCCTACCTCTCGCTTCGCTCCATCCAACCTACCCGTCCACTTCACCATACACTGCCAACCAAAGGGATGTATGTCGTGTACTTTTACTGTACTCTTTGATGCATAAATGAAAAGAAAAAATATCTACTTTTATGATTTTGCAGTTACAGTATTAGCAAATCCAACACATTTTTTTTCTCTTGCGCACACACACACACACACACACACACACACACACACACACACACACACACACACACACACACACACACACACACTCAATCAACAATTTCTCAGAACGAAACCCTTATTAAGAGCATGTAAATAAAGACAAGCGAATTAAGCTTTTTTTTTTAAAGGAGCACCACATAGAAAATGTCCATAAGGAATAAGCACGCTCCTCCCCCTCTGTCCAACGCCAGGAATAAACTGCCTTGACAACACTCCCGAGGGGCAGCAGGATCCGTGATGGCAGGGGAGAGAGAGAGGGTGAGTGGACTTCACGGGAATGCTGGGAGTGTGTATGGGGTGCAGGCGACATACCAGAACCTACGTATATGTATTCCTAAATACAAACCCCCAGTTCACTTCCTACTGTCGTGAATGAGTATATCAGTGAGTGAATGAGTGATTTAGTGAATGAAATGATAAGGGAATTTGTTTTTTGTACGGAAGCAAATTTAAAAGTTTTCAGTTATCTTTCTTTTTTCTTTTTTTTCTCTTTTTTTTTTTTGTGGACCGTGTGCATTAGGACGCTAGTGGTCCGCTCTGAGTGTCAAAACAGGTGTATAATTCATACAAGGATGTTCACTGTTTGTTATGGCAGTAGTGCAACGTGTGTGTATGTGATGAGGAGGAGGCGGCAGTAGTGGTGGTGTTGATGTATAGGGTAAGAGGAGGAGGAAGAGGAAGAAAAGCTGATGGTAGGGAGAAGGAAGAGGAGGAGGAGGAGGAGGAGGAAAAGAATAAGACAGGAAGAACAAAATAATGGATGAAAGAAGAAGAATAACTGGGAGGAAGGAGATAAGATAAGATAAGGAGTGAAGACGTAAACGACAAAGAATAATGAATAAAGAAAGAGAGAATGCCGAACAGGGAGATAAAAGGGGAATAAGAAGAAACTTGGAAGACGAAGGAGTGAACACAGAGGAAGAAGGAATAAAGACGAACGAAAGAGAGGGAAAAGATAAACAGGGAATAATCTTAGACGAACGAATGAGAGCGAAAAAAGAAACAGGGGAGGAGGAGGAGGAGAGATATCACTGCGTAAATATAAATACAGGGGAGGAAAAGGAGGAGGTACGGTGGGGGGGGAGGAGGGAGACTATGGACGCGTGTGTTAAGGAGGAGGTATCAGTATTTAATATGAGGGGGGCGCATTTCCCCCTATTCTTTCTAGCCTTATTTCCTTTCTTTATCCTTTTTTTTTCTTTTTTTCCTTTGCTTATTTTTATTTCATTTTATCATTTTTTTTTTTTACAGAAGAAATGTTCGTCCAGTTTTCTGTTTATTCATTTATTCTCCTTTCTCTTCTCTCTTCATCTCCCTCCTCCTTCTTCCCCTTCTTTTTTCTTCCTACATCTTCACACTATGATAATAATGGCTATGGTGTGTGTGTGTGTGTGTGTGTGTGTGTGTGTGTGTGTTGTAACGACCACACTAGAGCGTCATTAGTAACTGAAGTGGCTGTTGGTTAGTTAGCGCGGTGTGGTGCTGGTGCGTTGACATTAGCGGGGAGGTGGGTGGGGAGGCCAGGGGTTATATTAGGGAACTGGGGTTGGGAGCCGGGAAGCGAGTCATATCACGCAGGAGGTGGGAAGAATGGAAGCGAGGAAGTATATTACGTATGTTGTGGGGAAAGGGAAGTGAGGAAGCTAGGATATTCATATTTGACATTTTTTGATGGCATGTCAACTTTGCATGCAGTTTGCGTGTATGTGTAGGGTGGGTGGGGGTGCGTGTGCGGGGCAAGCTGACAGACTGTGACGGCAGGTGGCGGTGGTGGTGGTGGTGGCGCTGGGGAGGGAGGGCGGGTGGGGTGTTTTGGTCGGCACTGGTCAGTCTTGCCATACACAGTCTAGTGACCAGTGGTTCTATGTTGCCGGCAGTTTCTTCTTGCATCAAGCAGAACCAGAGGCACGACTACGGAAGGTGAGTACAGTGGTGCCACCATAACACCCTTCTCCTCCTCCTCCACAGGTTGCAGTGTCTTTCGGTTGCTTATTTAACCTATTATTCGTTATTTGAGTTTTTTTGTGGTTATTAATACATTTTTAGGTTTTCTTCACTTCTGAATCTGGAAACAGCTGGAAATTCAGCCAAATATTGAAGGGTAGTCAATATGTAAACAATCTGTCAGCTGAGGTAGAGGCAGGTCGTACGTATTCTCAGCCATTATATATGTGCTTCATCTCCTACTTACTGTAAGCCAACCATGTCACAAAATGAAATCACATGTCTAGCTGTGTGGGGTGACACGGATAGGGAGGAGGCAGGAAGGATCAGAAAGAGGTAAGATAAGAGGCGGATAAGGTTATCTTGAAGTAGTGGGGCATATAGTACACACACACACACACACACACACTTACTCACTCACTCACTCACTCACTCAGCTAAAATCAATCAAAAAAATAGATAAATGGATAAATAACCCCAAATAATAAGTGAGAAGAGGTGGTCATCTTTGTTTTCAGCTGAGGTCCCCCAGCCGCCATTATGGTTTGTCAGAGTCTGGCCCTATTCCAGTATTATTTCTATATCCTGAAGTTATATATTTTGGCTTATAAGTAAGTTTTTATGGTTTCTAAAAAATATTTAGTGATGTTTTAAGTGTTTTCCATATGTGTGTTAGAAGAAATAGTTTGATTAGGAGGTTGTTTATGTCTAAATAACCGTTGTTTTATCGGTGACTTTTTTTCAATATCTTCACATTTTTTTTTTTTTATTTGAGCCTCTAGTTAAGATTTTATTGCTTCTAAAAAATGTTTATGATTTTTTAAAGTGTGTTTCATTCCTGTTCAGTTCAATATGTGGACTTTTAGTGATTTATAGGCATGTTTAACGAACGAAAAATTTACATTCTGTATTTTTTTATTTCTTTATTTCAGCTGCTAGCAAACTTTTGATTATATGTAAAAATAGTTCAGATTTTTTTAAAGTGTTTTCCATTGGTGATAAATCAGAGTTGTGGACTTTAGAATGTTTTTTTCATTGTGTTTGTTCCAATAATTTTTCAATTACTTCTTTTTAAAAATCTTTATTATTACTGAGGCTTGAACTATTTTTATATTCCCAGTATTTATTAAAGTAAGTGGCCTTTCAGAATATATAAATCATTCCAGCCTAGCTCCAATTTTGCTAGGGGTCAATTTCAAAATGAAATACGTTATGACGTAGCATGTGACGTCATCAATTGAGCTGTGACGTCATCAGGGATACGGGATTCGCTTTGCTCCAGTCCCCTCGTTAATATTTAGCGTGAATTTCAGTGTTCACCAGGTGTTTTGAGTTGCTTCTAAACTCAAGTGTGAATAAAGGAGTAGAAGGAGTAAGGAAATACGAGAAATAGAGGCGGCGGCGGCGGCAAAACACCCTTAGCTGAGAGTGTCGTATGTCTGTTTATTATCATTATTATTAGTAGTATGTGTTTGGGGGCGTGTTAGGTGTGTTTTGGATATGTTTTAGGTGCGTTTGTGTATGTTTGGGGTGTTTTGAGTGGATTTGGGTATGTTTGAGGTGTTTTAGTGTATTTGGGAGTATTTTAGGTGTGTTTTGGGTATGTTTTAGGGTGTTTAAAGGGGAACTGCCTGTGTTTGGGGGTATTTTAGGTGCGTTTTGGTGTAATTCAGATGCTTTTTGGTGTATTAGGGTGTATTTAGGTGTGTTTTGGGTATATTTTTTTGTGGTATATTAAGGATATTTCAGGATTTTTATATGCATTTATGTGTTTTGAAGTTATTTGTGGTGTTTTGATTATGTTTTGGGGATATTTTGGTATACTCGTATGTTGGTGTGATTCGGGTTGCTTTGGCGTTTTGAGGGTGTTGTAGGCATGTTGGCGATAATTACTGGGGATACCAGGGCAGAGGCAGGGTGCTTGAGGTATGATGAAAGATTCTGTGGTGTTATAGGGGGGGCGCTGCGATGTTAGAAGCATTTAAGGGGTGTTCTAGCGTGCCTCGTGATACATGGTTACTAGATGCAAGTTCGGGGGACGTGTGATCTGGAGTGGGGGGTTATTGTGGTGTTGGGGTACGAGCATTGGCGGTACTGGAGGTAGTAGAGTTGGGTACGAGTAGGGATGGGGGTTAATAGAGAGGTATGCAATATAGGCGTTAATTCACATGTCCCTCAGTACGCGGCAAGCCTCCCGCTCTGCCTGGCCTCTGTATGATGGGCAGTGGTAGTGGTGGGAAATGAAGGAATATTTAGAAGTGGAAGGAAATTAAGGAAGTAAGATAGTAGTAGTAGTAGTAGTAGTAGTAGTGGCAGTAGTAGTAGCAGCATCAACAGGTATAGTACTACTACTACTGCCGTATTATAACTCGCAGCAGCTGATAAATAATAAATAAAAAGCTTGAAAGCTTGTATTATAAACGTCTGCATTTTTTCTAAGAACTATATTTTTTTCTCAATTATAAATCATTCTCATGTACATTCTATTTATTTTATTTATTTATTTATTTATCTAAATATCAAGAGCAATATAATGTTTTGAGCCAGACCCCAAGACACCCCTCTCCTCATATTTACCCCTCATCTTAGGACAAGGTGAGAAAGACTGTGATGATGGCTGGAGGTAGAGGAATCACGCTTATAACAGTAAAATCCTGAAACTAAAGACCTCATTGGTGGTCTGATGATGAATTCGGTAGATGAAATATTCGGCCCATAGTTTCTTGGGCTTGACTACTCAGATACATTATTTTCGTGTCCAATACTATTACACTTACATTATTTGTGATCTTCGTTGCCTCAGTAAAGTACTTTAGTTTCTAGTGGACCACAGTCGATAAGGGACGAACTCGCGTGTAAACAAAAACATGTCAAATTGACTGGTTGGTGCGTTAAGTACGTCAGGTAGGATCGCAGCCCGTAAATGAAGATGTCTGGTTGAAGTATTTAATGATGTGCAATTACAATACACACTTTATCACTCAGCACTACAAAGCATAAAAAAAAAAACAGGTAAACAGTAGAGTCATGAGAAAAACACTGGAAAATACAAACACCTTACGAAAAAAAAAAAAAAAAAAAGATTCGAGACAACATTTGCTCATTATAGTATTTCTATGTGTCATTCAAGATAGTGTATCGCCGCCGTCTCTCGCCGCCCGCAGCTCTACACCTCATCAGGACGCACATCAGGTCTCTCTACACAACGCGAGTGCTGTAGGATTATTATAGGATGAAGGTAAACAGGTGTGTGGGAGAGAAGGGGAAGGAGGAATGGAAAATGTACTTGCATGTGAGAGATGAGTGTGCCAGAAGATATACTTACTGGAAACAGGGTGAGACGAATGTTAGTAGGAAGATAGAGTACTTATTAAGGCTGAGTGGTGAGTGAAGGAGTAACAGTCATGTGTTGTGTGTGAAATGAAGATCAGTTAACTTCATGGACAGGGATGACAGGTGGTAATAGGCAGTAAATTGAGCTGCTGTGTCCAGGCCATATGGCTTCTCACACTCTTTATGTTCTTAGAAAAAAAAAATTCTTGGAGTGAGTCTGTGAGTACGAATGAGAGAATGAGAGGCAAGCGACTTTTCAGTGATGGACAACTCAGATGTGATGATGGTAAAGATAAGGATTGAAATGTTTAGTTTTGCCCTACTTTCATTGCTCGTTTTTGCAGATGTCTGTGGAAGAACAGTTACCCTGAGGCTACATTACACTGAGGCTTTACTTATACCAGAGATGGATAGCACTTCCAGTGGTGAAAGGTATGTTGTTTCTGAGCACATTAAACTTTTAATGATATTATAACAACAGCACATAGAGGTGGTCAGTCGAGGTTCTTTAGATTGAAGTTAGTACAGAACAGGGCCTCCTTGTTGTATAGATAAAGGCAGTAAAGGAATGTAGTAAAATGTATTGTTATTTTCAACAAAGGAACCTGCCTATAATTATATGTACTGTAGTTTTGCTGTGTTTATATGAAGTACCTTTTTTTTGTTTCAAATCAAGCATGACTGAAAGATTTGTTTGAGCTAATTTGTTCACTGTGATGTATTTATCCTAGGCTTTCATAGGAGGCAGAAGTGAGTCATATACTAGTATACTGGTATAATAATGTACATTCTTTACCTATGTTACATCACTTACTCCTCTCAGAAAGCACTAAAGATGAGTAGATTGCAAAACTCTAGTTTCAGACACCACTCCCATTCTTCCTTTTTTTTTCTTTCCCTATGAATATGTGTCTAGCATAAATCCTCAATTTCTAAACTGCCCACTTTCAGTTTTTATCCTTGCTAAATTTTTTATTTAGGTTTCCATTCCAACCAGTGCTGTAGTATTAGAGACTATTCTAAAATTGTAAATATTTTCTATTTGCTTAAGTCTTTCTCCTACTCTCTCTGCTGTTCAGTAATGATCTGAATCTAACTGAATAGATTATTCATGCATATGAGTCTCTTACATATTTATAACATTTGCCCCATTTACTCCCCTCCTCTGACTGACTGTCTTCCATCTCTTGAACATCACCATAATGTTGTTGTTCTCACTATCTTTTATCACCAATTTCATGCTTATTGCTCTTCTGGACTTGCCAACCCCTTGTTCCCTTTTCCCACAGTCCTGCTCAACAAGACTTTCTACTCACTCTCTCCCCTTTTCAGTCCACCTCCCTGATGCAGGAGTTAACAAGTACCTATAGGTACTTGTTAGGTGTAGTGGGTTGCCCTTTGTCAAATTTTTCTCCCTCTCAGCTGCTTACTCTACACAAAGGGCATATCCATATCTGCCTTTGTATGCAGTATGTTTTTTTTTTCAAATGAGAGAATCAAAACATCACCTGAATTAATTTGGCCATTCTTTTTGGGTCACCATTGTTAATTTTAAGGAAGTGGTACTAAGTGGAAAATTTTTTATTTTATTTTTGTTTTCTTTTCTCCTGAGCCTCACCATCTTAGTAAAATTTTTATCAGTGTATTATACAATTGTAGTTGTATTTTTATGCTTTTCAGTCTCCTGCCATCAGTGGAGCAGAAGATGTATTTTCAATTTGCTTTGCAAAATGAAAAAATTGAAAACCTTATCACATATCTCCAAACTGGCAGTTTTGTTGTTGGGCTAACAAGAAACCAACAGACAGTGATAAAGAGACAAGCTTCCTTGTACACCTGGGATTCCATGAGTAAGCTCAGTTTCCTCTTTACTGTTTATCCTCTTTCAGGATTTGACCATCACCAATAGAAATGTGTAGATTATGTAAAAATGTTTGTATGCATGTAAAAAGTATGTAAAAGTATTGTTCCTACAACTGTGCCTCAGTCTTAAATATCTAATCACTGACAAAACTTAAAGGAGTAAGAAATGTTGTGAAACATTTCAGGATATTATAACAACCCAGCTCTTTTTTTTTTTTTTCATCTCTTTGTTTAACCACGGCTTGTCATATCCTTTAAGTTGTTATAAGAAAACATTTGTCATTGATGCTCATTATATATATATATATATATATATATATATATATATATATATATATATATATATATATATATATATATATATATATATATATATATATATATATATATATTATAGACACACAATATTCCCTTGACTATCACAGGTTCACCTATCGTGCTGTCAGTATATTGTGGGTTTCTGCAACCAATAGGTATTTATATTTTTCTAGATTTGAATTATTTCTGTGGTAAAATAAGCATTTTCTAGCCTAGAAATTAATTAATTAATAATTAAAATACACTACTGTAATTCACAGAGATGAAGCTCCATACCCTTGGTTCAACTAATGGCACCATGTTTTCTTTTACTGTATTTTTTTTTTCTATAATTTAGGTTATTTTCATTTGATTCTATGTTTAGGGCAAAACATAAACCCATAAAAATGAAAAAAAATATGGGGACATGGGGACCTGGAATGGATTAATTCTTTTAATATTAATATAAATGTAATAAATTACTTCCCAATATGAAGAACCCAAAAGAACCAATTAAGTTTAAATCACAAGGTACCACTGCATCTTGAGAGATTGAAGGCACATTGAATGTGGATCTGTGAGCTGTAATACCTGTTCAATAATGTAGTGTTTTATTTTTGTCTTTTTTGTGTTTTTTCACATGTTCCACAAAAAGACTAAGTTGTTGATATGACTTTCAGAGCAAGTTCTCTACTACCTTGGCTCCAGAGACGGAAAGAAAAAAGTGGTCATCAGGGATCCTGATCAACTGACTCGTGTTTTCCACTTGTACCATGGCAATGGTACCGGAGGGCACAGTGGGTGGCGGGGCACCTATGAAAAAATATCACAACGTTATTTTTGGCATGGGATCAAGGAGGATATCAGGCATTATGTAAGTGTAATTTCTCTTATGTATTTATTAAGTTAGTATTGAGTCATCATGTAGCTATTTATCTATCTATCTATATTCTCTTGACACCTTGCTCCCTCCAAGAATGTTCCCCAAGGGGGTAGCAATGACAGAAGAGTCTCCATCTCCCTATTCAATCACTCCTCTCTTGCTTGTTCAAACCCTGCCCTCCCCCTCTGCCAGTACCTATTTTTACCATATCCTTCCATTCTCTGGGTGACGTTCCTCTCCCACTAGGCCCCACAGTTTCACTCACATATATTTTTCTCATGAACTCTTCACTTTTCATCCTCTCTACATGGCCATACCACCTCAAAATATTTCTTTTCACCCATTTCACCCATTCCACCACTCCACACTCCACTCCACAGGCATATACTTCCATACCACATCTCTCATACACACTTTTGTTGCTCTCACCATCCCACCTGCATGCCCTTCTCCGATAGCTCATTTCCACTACATGAATTCTTGTTTGCTGAGCCTTGTTCCATGTCCAAGTCTCTGATCCAGACATCAGTGTTGGCAGGAGGATGCTATTCCTTAAGCCTCTCTTTACTTCCATGGAAATGTTCCTCTCTTTCAATGATCCTTGCTAGTGATCCTATGACATTCCTACCTTTCACACCCCTCTTATTTCTCCTTCCATCTCTCCATGTTTGTATAGTATAGTCATTTCCTCCATTCTCTCTTTCTCCTCTCTATCAATTCCTCTCTGCACACACACTCACTTTGAATCTATATCCATGTCCCCTACTTGTCACTATTGCCTCCCCTTTCATTAACTGTTCAGAATGACTCTTCCTCCTTTCATTCCTCATCTCTTACTCTTAGCCTCTCTCCAAAACAACTTGTTCTTAGTAAACTTTTCACTTGGCTTCCTACCAAACCCTTCATCCATTTTCATTTAACTTTCTTTGACCAGTTCCTTCACTCTCCTATTCCAAGACTTCTACTCATTATTTTTTGTCTCTAATTTCCTCATCTGCATTTCTTTGTAGCATTTTCTTATATGGTCTCTTCTTCTTATGTACTTTATATCCAACCACTTCTACTGCCACATCCCTGACCACATTGAACACATCATTAACACTTATTCCTTCTTCAGTTGTCATGCTAGCTTCTCTGTCTTTCACATACCTTTCTCTCCTACTCTTCTCTTTCATCTTTCGTATCCATCTTTTCACTAGCTAATACTATACTCATCTTCCCCCTATTGTTACTCCTACCTATTTTTTGCTAACACAACGTAATGATCTCACTACCTCTCACTACCTTAGCATCCAACACATCCTTTCTTAATTTTCCATCCACTGTTATATAATCAATAATACTCTTGTTCACCTGTCTCATCCCTCTTCCACATGTACCTGTGGATCATCCTATAATGGAAGCAGGTATTTGCCAAAAACAACTGCCTTTCTCCACATACATCCACCAAGTGTTCATTATTTTCATTTACTCAATCTGTGCCCCACTTTCCAACAACACCTCAGCTCTTCCAATCCTTCAATTCATATCCCTGATTAGCACCACATGTTTTCCTCTCTCAGGTTTCTTGATACAGTCATTCACATCATTCCAAAACCTCCTCATCTCCTCTCTCCCTTTCCATTCCATTTCATTCATAGGTGCATACACACATACCCATGCATACTTCAGTATTCATGTAGCCTATTGACAAATATGTAGAAGTGCATTCAAGATATATGTAGGATTATTGCCAGGATAATTATTTAGTGCAAGGCAGCAGCAGCAGCAACACTGAAAAAAAAAAAAAAATCAGTGTTGTTTGCCAGACATGATGATGATACATGACATGCAACTTCTGATCTCTGTATTGTTTCTAATTGGGGCAGAGCAAACCTTGTGTTGTTCATTGCCTTAAAAAACTCAATTTCTACATGTGTCTGCTTGACACAGCCTTCCAGATATCTTTTTTCCAAGACTTCAGTGACACTCAGCTATCACCCTACTCAACATTAAACATCCATGTGCTGTCCTTCACTGAAATGCTTAACTGGAAATTGCATATCTCATTTCTAGCTAAGTCAGCTTCAATCAAATTAAGCATCTTTTATCATCATCATCATTCTCTCTCTCTCTCTCTCTCTCTCTCTCTCTCTCTCTCTCTCTCTCTCTCTCTCTCTCTCTCTCTCTCTCTCTCTCTCTCTCTCTCTCTCTCTCTCTCTCTCTCTCTCTCTCTCTCTCTCTCTCTCTCTCTCTCTCTCTCTCTCTCTCTCTCTCTCTCTCTCTCTCTCTCTCTCTCTCTCTCTCTCTCTCTCTCTCTCTCTCTCTCTCTCTCTCTCTCTCTCTCTCTCTCTCTCTCTCCACCCACACACCATTTTTAAAAGAGCATCGAGTCAAAAGCTCTTCATCTTATCAACTCCCCTCCTGTGACTTCCGTCTCTTGAGCATCACCACAATGTTGCTTCTTTCATTATCTTTTACTGCTATTTTCATGCTTACTGCTCTTCTGAACTTGCTATTTGCCTCACCCCCTTCCATGGCTCCACTGTATGCACAAGACTTAATTCTTACTCATGAGTACCAGAATGTCTGTTACATTTTATAAGGAAGTATATTTTATTGTAGTCACTGTGACCAACCTTCTCTAGCAGTATTGGCATGTATATTCATGAGCTGTCTTACTAATGTTAGTTGGCTTTTGTTTGATGTATCAACTTTTAGGAAGTTAGGGGAATTATATTCCTACACAGCCATTCACCAACACAGTTGCTTTCATATAGGTTGCAAGATGCAAAAGATGTCAAAGATTTACTCCCTTCAAGACCATGGCTCGTGAAGTGAAACCCATAAAAGTCAAATCACCATTGGAAATGACAGGAATGAGTCTAATAGGTAAGGAGTAAGATATGATTTTTTTGGTGGTGCAGTTTTTTTTTTTTTTTTTTTTTTTTTTTTTTTTGTCTTCTAAGCATCATGTATAATTTGTTTAGTGGAATTAAATTTCCAATTTGTTTATGCTCGGCTTATGGTGCTATTTTCTAAATTTGACGTACAGTGGAACCTTAGTTCACAAACTTAATCTGTTCCATGACTTAGTTCATGAACCAAAATGTTCACAGACCGAAACAACTTTTTTCCCATTTGAATTAATGTAAACACAATTATTCTGCTCCAGCCTCAGAAACATTGCATTTTTTTTTCTCATTTTTAAATGTTTTTAGTGAAAAAGGAATATAGAATGAAATTATGGTTGGAGAGGAAAAGACAAAGTCTGACCTTGCACCAAGCACATGTTGGCTGGAAGGAAACATTGGAGCATACAAGTCTGTGTCCCATGTTTCAGTGCAGTGTT
>NC_087167.1:9715000-9850000 GCF_035594125.1 Scylla paramamosain | reverse complement strand
ATCGGGTTCTCTTTAGTGTATTTTGAAGATGTAGGCATGTTTGAGATAGGTAATGGTAGTGTCAGGGTATAGGCAGGGTGCTTAAGGTAAGACGAAAGATTCTGGAGGATTTTCAGGAGGGGCTGCGTTGTTAGAAGCGTATCAGGGCTGTTATAGCGTGTATTATGATATATGAAATTACTAAATGCAAGTGAGCTGGTCTGGAAGAAGTTGGGGGCCGGTACTGAGGTGTAGGAGTATGAGACTAAATTGGCATGCAAGTTTATAGAATATGGGGAAAAAAAAAGTGATTTAAACAAGAATATTAGAACTGCAAGTATATGACAGGAAAATGGGGGGAGAGAAAGGAATTCTCGAGATCTTGTGAGAGTTAAAAGAAACTATAGAACGAGTAATATGAGAGAGAGAGAGAGAGAGAGAGAGAGAGAGAGAGAGAGAGAGAGAATACTGGAACAGGAAAATAAAAGTTTGAACATTGTAATATTTTCATACATATATATATCTTTTGTATACTTGATGTCACAACGTTAGTAAAGTACACTACAAAAGTTATTTAATTTTCATACTTCCTTTAGCCCCGTAATCCTCAGCAAGATGGCGGTCGTGATGTGATGTTTTTGAAACACTTTAGGAAACAGCAATACAAGACCTTTAATTAAAAAGTAGATATGTGTGACCGATGACGGGACACTCTTAGCCTCCCGGGAGGAGGTAATTACGTTGGAATAGGGGTGAATTAAGGTGTTCAGGAGGAGAAATAGACCTGGCGGAGTGTGTTTACAGAATAGTGCAGGGATTTTTATGCTCTGCAGTGTGTTCATGATCTGAGTTCTTGGTATTACATTCTGCCTGAGAAGCGATAATTTTATGACGGTTTACAGTACAGTGAGCGAATGCTGCAAATGTTATTCTGTGCCTCGTAATGTTTTCCAGCATCCCACGGGCACACCTGTCAGCCCACTTTGGTAGTGCTGTTGTGATGTGTGCTTGTGGTTCCCAGTCACTCACTCCCTTTGGTCTTGTGAGGATCTGAGTGCATGATTTTGGCCTTCAGTAAGTGAATCCGATTTAGCGAGGCGTAAATGAAATGCCGCTCAAAGTACAGTACAAATAATTTGGCGAACAACCCACAGGTTAGGTTACTTTACCTTATGGGGTGTCTAGTAGGTTAGGGGAGATCAAGGGGAGAGTACTGGTTAAAACTGCAAATTTATTTTGTTTTTTTTAATTAATTTATTTTTATATTTATTTATTTATTTATTTTTGACAGTTTTGAGCATAGAACATATTGGAAATACTTAGTTTTGTCTCCTCCCCTCCTCCCTCTATGATGTTGGGGACTCGTCAGAAAGTGGGGTTTATGGGCGGGGAACACGAAAATGTCCATTTTAGGGAACTTGGATGGAGATGATAGCTTAAAAGAAAACAATCCTAACCAGACCTAACCTGACATGACCTGATCTAACCTAACCAAACCTAACTTAACCTGATCTAACTTAACACAACCTAATTTAACCTAACCTAATTTAACCTGACCTAACCTAACCTACACACATCACTTGACAAAAATTCCCTACATCACAGAAGCTATTAACTTGTGACAACAACTTCAATAAAGTTTCTCAGTATCCATAAAAGTCATCTAAAATAGATTTCCTAAATGTGTAGTGTTATGGTCCTCTCCTTGTCCCTTTTCTTTTAATATGGAGGCAGAAAATTTTTACTCTCACTAGTCTTTCTCTGTGTGACATGGAGACGGTGGAGCTTGTGAGGCTGGAGTGTGTGAAGTATGCCAGAGACAGGGATGAGATAATTCAAGTGAGGCAATTGGGACATGCCAGAGTGAAGGCAGAAAGGGAGTGGATGGTGTTGCTGCTGGGACTGTGTGGAGAGAGGAATGAAAGGATGATTGAGGCTGTGAAAATGTTACTGGAGAAAATGTAGTGTGCCAGATGTAGGAACTAATGGTGTGATAGATGCTGTCTGTTGTCTATCAGTTATTTTTCTTTTTTTGCCCTACAGGAGTTACCAGTACCAGAGCCTGGCTCAGGACCAATCCCGAGTCACCTGTAGTCACAAGATCAAGCGTCGATCCTTGACTGTTTTTATAGTTAAGGGTCTCTCAATCTCCTGGACCAGCTGGGGCGGGTGTATGAACCCCGTGTGCCTCAGTAGATTAAGAAATGTGTAGCATTATCCCTCCTCCAGCCTTAGCAGGGCAACAACCAGATGTCACAAAAGATGAAGCACAGTCATTCATAACTGAAGTGTTAAAAGAAGAATTGCCTCAGCACTATCCTCCAAGCATTCTGTGGATAAATAAAATCATCCAAGCCTTCCACAGAAGACTACCTTTCCAGGTAATGTCTTGTATTATATTATTCAGTTAACTTTCCTTAGTCTGAGCGTCCATTATTTTGTAAATGAAACAGTACAGTTTAGGTGTAACATAAAGTTAGAGATTTTATGGAAATCTCACGGTGGCAGGCAAAATTTTTATTTGAAATTGTGGGGAGTTAAATTCTCTCTCTCTCTCTCTCTCTCTCTCTCTCTCTGTTTATATATATATATATATATATATATATATATATATATATATATATATATATATATATATATATATATATATATATATATATATATATATATATATATATATATATATATATATATATATATATATATATATATATATGTGTGTGTGTGTGTGTGTTGATAAAAACAGTGGTAAAGAATGAAAATGGGAAAAAATTGGTAAATTTTTACCGTCACCAATCTTGCCATCGTGAACAAAACAATTTTTTCTAGTATTTTTCGGCCTGTTTTGAATTAATATGCATGTTTTTTCTGCAAATCATTTATTGCAAAACTAATGTTTTGCAATAAAAATGGAAACCACATTATTACAAAACAGACCAAAATCTACCAGAAAAAAACATAATTTTGTCCTCACAGATAAGTACCACAGCAGTAACACTCATTGGCAGTGCTTCCCCTGAGAGGACTGGCCACCTGCTGGCCATCATGCACCACCATCTAACCCAAACTAACGAACCTAACCTAACTAACCTAACCAAACCAAATTAATCTAACTTAATTTAACCAAACTAATGTAATGTAACTAAGCTAACTTAACCTAATGTAACCTAATCTAACCTAACTGGCAAGGTTAAGAAATGAATTCGAAGTTGTTATCTTTTTCATCATCATAAAATCTTGTGATGCACTGGAAACAATCGAGGCAACACCCATTGCAGATCTTCCTCAGACTAATTGATAAAAATTCTGAAATACCTCAGATTGAGCTGCTTCTCCCTCCTCGGGATGAATTAAAATGCTATCATTGGCTAAATCAATTATATAATTTTTAATTGACCAGCGGCTGCATTCCCAAACAAAAGAACCAATCACTGTGATTAATCTTATGCTTGCACAACAAAAGTGATGCGCACACATGAACGAACCCACCTTCACCAAGGAAGATCAGTGCCCACCTATCCATCACATGTGTGGGTGGTGTCCCTTCCAAGCGTTATCACAGGAGTGAGCAAGCTTGCTTTCCCCAAAAAACAGATACCGTAAATCTTTTAAAAATTGTTGTCCACATTGTAAATAATTTGTGGTGGATATATATTGGGCTCAAATTGGTCAGAATGAGAAGCTTTATCTGATGAGAAGGGTAAGAAAAGCCATGTTGAAACAGCTTATGAATTTAAACAGGATTGTGATATTAATTACTTTTCTTATGTATGTATTTCAATATACATCACCTAATGTAGACTTTTTCATTTACAGAATATAACATTTCTGAGCAAGACTGGGAGTTGCTGTGTTCCGTCATGGAAAGATATACAAAGGGAGATCCTGATAGAGGGCAAAGGTGGTTTGTGCCTCTCACTCAATGTTGCTTTTGCTGCTGTTATGAGAACTTTTGGAGTGCATGCTCACTTAGTACCAGCAGATTATGTGGCAACAAATGGGAGAAGTGTACATGCTTTGACAGTTTTTCATCTTTGTACCGCAGTCAGTCAAAGTGCTTGTAAATGTTTTGAAGTACAAACTAGGGCATCAGCACAAGGATTAAGATCATGTCGAAGAAGTTCCAGACTGAAGCAGAAAGCCAGAAATGAAGCTCAGTACTGTCTCCAGAAAGTGAGGCCCCATCACAGAAGTTCACTCTATGTAGCAGATGTTGGCTGTGGCTTCCCAACATTGAGAGCCATTAATTTGAATGAGGACATTGACAAGGCTTTTTTGGATTGTGGTCTAGAATACTGCTTCACAAAGAAACGTCAGAAGTACCTTAGACTACATAGGACTGGTGATGAGGTGCCGAAGGGAGAGGAGGTAAGAAACATTTATGTTGTTAAAGGCACATTTTTTTTCATGTACTTATCTAAAGCCTGTATACCTACATATTCATATATTACAAATGCCATTTCAGTCAAAATTTAAATAGCTCTGTCTTCCCCCTCCATAGTCCTCTAGAATTTTTGTCATAAATGTATCTACTCCCTTAGCTGACTCTATCATGATAGAAATTACTTTATAACCCAGTCAAAGCTGGTCTCTCTTGCATGCGTGTTATGTTACATTTTTGGAGGAAGGAGTAAGTGCCTCTGTTGCCTTGATGGCATGCCTCTGCCAACCACAAAGCAGACAGGGTGGAGTAGGGTGCATTAGTGAGCGTGCTTCATCTGCAAGCGGTGGGCCATATGAGCCAGTCATTGGGTGCTTGGGACCTCCTGAGTCAGGGAGCGCCCACAGTCCATGCCATGTTGGTAGCTTTGAGGTAAAAACTAGTGATTGTTCTAATCTGTGCCTGCCACATGCAGGTCTCTGTTCTCTGCTATTTTATTAACAATAATAGTTGTTTTTCTGTAGTAAAAGGAAAATGTCTTCTTCATGTGTTAGACTATTTCACACTGGTTGTGATACTACACTAGCCATGCTGTGCAGTGGACACATGAATAATGCTATGTGAGTGTTCACACTGGAAGTTATGTCTGCTAACAGTTTTCAAACTAGGACCCATTTTTACACTCGGTCCCTTTATTATAGTGATGAAAGACTGTTCTCTGATGGTCCCTAAGGTGGAGGAGGAGTTACTAATATTGACTGTAGCCATGAACAAGAAGAGCTAAAAGAAATGGGTACATAAAATGAATATGAAAAGGTCAGAGTGTGGTGAATTTCATCATCTTCAAGAGCTAGAAATAGATGAAGAAAAATTTAGACTACTTCAGACTGTCCCCCCTCTCAGTTCACTGAAGCCCTCTCACTCCTAGAACAAGACATCAAGAAGCAGAGTACCACCTGCATCTCTAGGAAAAGTAGCATAGGCAGCTGGATGCAAATAGTATGTTGTGATGGTAATAACATAATGTATAATTGCATAATAGTACTAATATTAGTGAATAATAATGATAATAATATTGATGATAATAATGATAATGTTGTTATTATTATTATTATTATTATTATTATTATTATTATTACTATTATTGTTATTATTATTATTATTATTATTATTATTATTATTATTATTATTATTATTATTATTATTATTATTACTATTATTGCTATTATTATTATTATTATTATTATTATTATTATTATTATTATTATTATTATTATTAATATATTTTATTTATTATTATTATTATTATTATTAATATTATTATTATTATTATTACTACTGCTACTACTACTACTACTACTACTACTACTACTACTACTACTACTACTACTACTACTACTACTACTATTTATTTATTTTATAATTATAATATAATTATATTATTATTCTTATTGTTAATATTTGTAGTGGTGGTTTGGGACTCATGGTACAATGGGACTACACATGATTTGGGAGCCAAGGGGTCCTCAGGCACATGGGTTCAAATCCTGGCCATGTTTTGAGGGAAGGAAGGGCATCTACTCGAGTTGGTTTCCAAATGTCAAATAGAAAATCATAGGCACCATCCTAGCCTTAATAAACTAGGGAAATCAGACATAGTAATTATTAAATTAAACAGATAGCTATTTTCAATGCACCATGATGGCTTTTCACTTTGCCATGTAATATCTAAATGCATGTGCCTTATATGAGGAACACATAGGTCATGTATTCTAGGAAAAAAAAAAAATATGGCATTTGATTCCAAATTAAACACACCTGTTAATTCATCTACAGGACTGTGTGAATCCAGATGGCTGGAGACCCGTCTTCTCCTTTGCTCTGACTCCACAACCTTTGAGTTATTTTCACAAAACTATGAGGTCAATTTACATTGATCGGATGCTATCTCCATATTTCACAGAACTACATGCAGTTTGTTACATAAATAATTTTGACATGGTTGCCATTAAAGGAACTATGGCCTTTCATAACAGCTGTAATGAATGTGATCAGCATTACACTCATGGAAAATTGGAAAAGTGTGTTAAAACCATGAATGGCAAAGTAAAAAAAAAATTAAGTGAATTTGAAAAAAGTGGCATTATCATATTTATCAGCAAACATTTTCCCATGATCCCTACTCATGAAGTACAAAAGGCTGTTCACCATTTCCTCTCTCTTTGATTAAAACTTGATCCAAAATGTAACATTTTTCTAGTATCATTAGATGGTATTAGTAATAATTAGTGAGATGTACAGCTGTAAAACATAGTAAGGGGATAGTATGT
The DNA here is from genome assembly GCF_035594125.1 of Scylla paramamosain. Lineage (NCBI taxonomy): Eukaryota > Metazoa > Arthropoda > Malacostraca > Decapoda > Portunidae > Scylla > Scylla paramamosain. The sequence continues at coordinate 9,843,310 of NC_087167.1, read as the reverse complement.
CTGCATATTAAGGGTAAGAATTGTAAAGGTGTTTTGAGTACTAAAAAGCCTGTCTTTATATTTTTATTGTTAGACTAAGATGTTTCAGCTTTGATGTAAATAAACCTCAACTTCTCAGTAAATTTGGTGGAGTATATATATATATATATATATATATATATATATATATATATATATATATATATATATATATATATATATATATATATATATATATATATATATATAAAGTCAGGTCACCCCTAATGTGGGGGTTCATTTCTGCAACTGACCCGTGTTAGATGCAATTCTCATTGGTTCCAATGAAAGCAATGGCAATTGATGACAATGATTGTACCGACAATGATTGTGACCTGGCTGAGACATTCCTCAAAGATTAAAATAAAATATTTCTAGACTACCTATAATATTCAAATTTCTCAGTGCATATAAATAAAGGTAATGAATACATAGGAGTTCATAAAACATAAGAAGGATAATGAATAAGTACTTGTACATTATGATAACAATCATTGTTTACGTAAAATATTTAATGAATGCCCACTATTCATATCACTGTGGATAGCAGCAGCAGCATTGGCTGCAGCCTGTCCTCACTAAACTCACATCACTGTGGATGGCAGTGGCAGCATTGGCTGTAGCCCATCCTTCTTCTCACCAAACTTGCATCAGACAATTCCACTTCATTCCATTTTAGCCTTGCACCAATATTTCCCACTTTAGCTTCCAACTCCCTCATATAACCATAAAAGTATTATTCATCCATGAAGACATCACACATCCCTGTCTCACTCTTCCTCCTCTAAGCACTTCTCCACCTTCATGGAAACACCTACATCCCATAAAAACTTAGTTCCTTTTTTTTTCCCCCTTTTTATACGTAAGGGAATAGATTTCTAAACACACACATGGATTTCATCATTCATTACATGATCATATTGCTCATTGCCAGCTTCATTAATCAGTTTCAGCAGGCATTTTCATTTTCATCTTTAACCTTTCACCATCAGTTTTAATTAATTAATTAATTGATTAATTAATTAATTTATTTATGTATTTGTTTAGAGGGATGACTAAGGCTGAATACAGTTGTAACAGGTGATCTATAGCTTGGAAAAAACAATTGGATATACCCTATTATATATATATATATATATATATATATATATATATATATATATATATATATATATATATATATATATATATATATATATATATATATATATATATATATATATATATATATATATATATATATATATATATATATATATATATATGGAAAAGAGAAAAATAGAAGACATGAAAGAGTTACCAAGATGTTGGCTAGACATGACAGATGTGAGAGGCTGTGGAGGAATTACAGACTGAAGTATAGTGTGTCACTGGATATTGACAGTGTTAGCAGGATGAGGGAGAGTCATGATCCCTCAAATAACTATGTATTACAGACAAATGTAGAATAAAGGTGTTGCCCATCTATCATCACAATTTTGTGAGATGTACAATAACAAGATAAAAATTTTATAGTGGAGTTTGTGTTGATTTATGATATTTTAAATTACAGAGATGAGGCACAATGGGGAGAAAATCTGAGGCAGAAATAAGTTGGGAAAGTGGTGTGAGGAGGCAGTTGAGTGGTTGGAGTCAAGAAGGATAGGACATGATTCCCTGTGAGTTAACTCAAGCCTTCCAATATATATATATATATATATATATATATATATATATATATATATATATATATATATATATATATATATATATATATATATATATATATATATATATATATAATCAGATTCACTTTACCAGTAGTGTTACAGTAAGTAACACTGATCTACTTTGTGGGATTTCACATGTTAAGTATGATGGCAGCAAGGTTTTCTGTGATAGGGATGTAACATGGAGGTAACTGAAACATTGAATTCACCAGACAGGTGTGTTTGAGGTGCTCTAGTCTAGCAGTTGGACTGCACCCAGTTAGGTAAATAACCCCCTGCAGTGGTTTGGGACAGGCTAAGTGCATTCGTATTTTTAATCAAGCATTCGTAATTTTTAATCAATGAAGGAAATTTCTGAAATGCAGCAGGCACTGCAGAACACCAAAAGAAACTTTCTTTAGGAAATAAAAAACTGTTGAGAGGAGCCATCATAGTGTGCAGCTACAGAGGATTCTGAGTTCATGGAGGAATAGTCCATGCTTGAGAAAACACTTTATCCAATTACATCTTGCTGTTTTTCACAAATCAGCTAGTTTTATATTTTCCACTTTTATTATTTTCTAGTTCACAATTGTTTTTTCTCATTTTTCAATTTTTTTTTTTATCTATATTTTGTGTATATGTTACATTTTGTGTAGTTGCATAACCTTAACTTCAGGAATTTCTTGATCTATCAACATGTAGTATTAAATTCAAATTTCACATACCTATAAACCAATGTGCTTATTCTCAGATTCATGTTTTGAGAACCATTTACTCTTTTCATGCAGACAGTGACTCGTGTCAGCACTGACAGCCTCCAATAACTATGTATACTTATTTATACTTCCTAATGATCTTCATTGGCCTCAAAATTTTCCTAAAAAAATTTCTCTTGCCATCTCACTCTCCCCCCACTACCAATGATAATGCCCTTTAGTGCATACACACACACAAAAAAAAAAAAATAAATAAATAAATAAATAAAATAAAATAAAATAAAATAAACAAATAAATAAAATATTCTCCTGTATTAAAAAGTTTCATCAGATCCAAGTGAAGGACATATAAAAATGACTGAAATGTAACACGTCACAAAACGTGAGCACAAGTGCCTATGGCATGTGTGTTCATGTTTAGTTATATTGAATATTAATTTCACAACAACTTTATTTACATGAAGGTGAAAAGATTTGTTTAAATTATATAGGTTATGGTCAGAGATGCTGAATGTTAGGTGACATACTTTATACAGTAAGAATGTTGAGCAGTACCTATGCTCTAAGTGTCCAAGGAAGCTACAAATAAAACAGCATCAACAAGGCTAATATTTTATTTAAATATCAACAGTAACATTTCTTTATTCAAATATTCATTGAGGGTTAGTCACATGCTTGCTGCTCATTAACACGACTTTTCATAATCACGATCCCGACAACTGTTCGACTATATGGCTAACCCTCAGTGAGCAGTCTAGCACACCTACTATAGCTTTTTTTTTTTATTTATTTTTTTTTTACTTATTTATTTATTTTTTTATTCTCTTTTTTTGTTTTTACATAATGTGTTCAACATATGCTGTACACAGCACATTATATCCAGTCACAGTCAGTAGTGTTCAGTGTTGACACCATGCTTTTGTTGTAATATTTCAGAAAGGAGTTGAAGAAAAATACCACATGAAGTACAACTGAGGCATGACTGAGTCAAAGGCAAGTTTAAGGTGTATGATTATAACACAGTGCACACTTACCAGTAAGGTGAGAGCTTGACTGATTGTGTACAATTTATGATTTAAAGTACATGTAAAGTACAGGGAAACCAAGAAGGAAGCTTATTAGTTGATGAGGCTAATATTTTATTCTCAATTTTATCATTGTGTGTGTGTGTGTTGCTACTCATAGTTGTTTACCTTGTAGTGATGTATGGGAAATGAGTTGCACTCATGGAATTCTATTTCTATCTCCTAATTGGATAATTTTTACTTTGATGTAATGAATACTCTGTATATAGAATTTCACTGTCCAGGTTCTTTCACACATCAATACATTGATGGGGAAAGCTGTACTTCTTTGTCCTTGAAACATGAGGGGAGGGGATGTTCATCTTCAGCCCTGTGAATATGCAGTGTACAGTTATAACACTGTAATTGTGTAATAGTGTTATTAGATGTCATACACCTGCAATGACTGTAGAACCAGGGAGGAGGAATGTATTTCCAGTGTTCAGGAGATTCTAGAATGAGCACTAAACCACATGGTTTAGATTACATCTAGGGAATAGGATGTAATATCTGGTTTCCATTAAAAAGAAAAAAAGTAGCAGGCAGAAAAACAAGCGCCTACCTAAATTTCATATATCTATTCTTAATTCTCAGCACAAATTCATACTTCAGTCCTTCTAAGCGCTCAAGCACAAACTTCATGTTACAAAATTTGATCCACTTTTGTGAGAAGCACGCAACATTAAGGTTTCATTAAAAACATTTGCTTGAAGAAAAGTACACTGAAAATACTTCTGTGTAGTATCATTTTAAGTTCAGTTACCATAAGAATGTAACAAGTGTAAATTCCTACTGTTTGGATGTTGATTGTTATGTAATTTTAATCACAGTTAATACTTCCATTCTCTAAATATTCATACTATTATAATAACTAGTGGATGTGTTAACATTCAACTACCATTGAATAGACAAGTGATTGTTATATGCACAACATAATGTAGATTAGATTCTTCCTCATAAAAACAATAAACAAACCACCTTTTCAGAGTTTAAGCTAAACAAAATCTTGTATCAATGTTGGGCTATAGATATCTTATAAAAGGAAGGCTTGTGTATGAATTGGGTTAGTAAATAAACTGAAAATTATGTACAAATTATGACATGTGAAATTTGATTTCTTAGTAACAAGATTCAGAAATGATGAATTCAGGAGTTAATACATAATTTTTGTGATAAATTCTTCCTACAGAATCTTCTTATGTAGGTATGGACATATTTGTCCCTAAATTGCATGGAACAAAGCTTGAAGCAGCATTATAAACATGTTCACATGCACAGTCAAAGCATACTTTAACCTGAACATATCTGACCCATGGGTTGAAAACATGAAAACATCTAAACATCTAGAATGAACATTTGTGATGGACTTTATTGTAGCAGAGCAGTTAAGTATCAGAGGTGGCAATGAATAAAAATTCAGAGATGAGTAACAGGCCAAGTGTACATTCACTGCCAGGCAATCTGCAGGTAAGATTGGTGTTATCAGTGCAGTGGTCTTTCTCCTGATTAGAACAGCATTTACCTTTGCATGCACATAGCACCACAGTTGCAGCTACTGAAAGATCCTCACTTGCAGATATTGTTGATCACTGCTCCAGACATAAGTGTATGGACTCTATGTCAGATTTGAACATGTTAAGGCATTTGCTGTTAAATACTGTTATGAGATATTTTTGCTTCAGACATGTTTGTGGCATGTTCAGGATCATATTTCTAATATATATGTAATACATATGGAGTAATGTTCCAAGCATTGTTTTTGGGTAGATGTTTAGGAATTTTGAGTGAGTTGGTGCATATTTTCAGATTTTCCTAAGATTCTTGTGGTAGTGGGTTGGTAAAGTGTAAGAGGTCAGTAGATGATTCTGTCTTGCATAATAACCTTCTTTTGCCTAATTCAAATATGTTTGTAGCCTGATAAAGGCAGTGGGATTAACTAAAATGGCTCGATAGTCAGCGGTGATCAAATACAGTCCCTTATGCTTTGGTTGGTGAATATCACATAAGCACCATCTCTATCTAGAATATTCTATCTGGACCCCATTCCTCATAATTTTCAGTGTTTTAGCATTTTTTGTGTATCCCACCATCCCCTATGCAAGCTGTGCATTGTCAGAAGAAAACTGAGACAAAGATCAGGCATATATATATATATATATATATATATATATATATATATATATATATATATATATATATATATATATATATATATATATATATATATATATATATATATATATATATATATATATATGTTATATATATGTGTGTGTGTGTGTGTGTGTGTGTGTGTGTACATGTGGATAACTTTTGAGTAGCTAGATGGTACAAGCAAGCAAAAATCGTGTGTGTGTGTGTGTGTGTACATGTGGATAACTTTTGAGTAGCTAGATGGTACAAGCAAGCAAAAATCATACACCACAGCCAACTCTCTTGCTAGTTGTAGACCAGCATGTGTGTGTGTGTGTGTGTGTGTGTGTGTGTGTGTGTGTGTGTGTGTAAACACACACACACACACACACACATGCTGGTCTACAACTAGCAAGAGAGTTGGCTGTGGTGCATGATTTTTGCTTGCTTGTACCATCTAGCTACTCAAAAGTTATCCACATGTACACCCGTTGGCTCCATAGAACTAAAATTATAAGAACTGAAGTGTAAAAGTACTTGCAAAGTAAGGAAAAAAACAGAGACAGGCAGCAATGAAGGCCGCAGCACACACATTCCCTTGGTGTTGTATGATATAAATTCACTTCATTTCCCACCTTACCTAGACTAGTCACCCCTAGTCATTTGTACTATTGCATAGTTTGAACAATAAATTGAAGATTATGAAAAATATACTATATGTTCTGTGTTGGATTTTTTTTTTTTTATATCAGCTGTTGTGGTGAATACATATATATATATATTTTTTTTTCATTACAGTCTAATTTCTATGTATGAAATGTTTGGCACTTGGCAGATTTGACAAAATTCCACACTGTGTGGTACTGCCTATCTTTCTGAAATTAATGGGTGTCAAAAATTTGTGGTGACATTCTACAGAACAAGTCATTGAATAATTAATTGGTCTGAAATTAATGGGTTGTCAAAAATTTCTGGTGACATTCTAAAGAACAAGTCATTGAATAATTAATTGGTAATCAATATTGATAATTAGTAAATTTAGTTCACTGTTAAACATCAGGCTTTCACTTTCTCCCAGTTTCCATTTACTCGCTTTTTCAATGCTATTAATGATAGGTGATGAACATAACATTAATAAATAAGGAATAACAATAAAGAAAAGACATAGTTCTTGAAATATTTTTTTTTACAGTATTTCATCATCCATAACACAGTTCTGTTGTTTATTAATTAACTTGAATTGTTTTCACATATCCAGATGGTGCTGACATATGTTTCTGATAGAAGGTGAGAGTTACCTTTCATGAAAAAGAAGAAAAAAATGTTCATAGCATCAAATTTACTTGAGATGAATCCTGTTTGGTGTAATTTTATTGTAAACGGCAGCTGTAGTGATTTAACTCTACTAGAATTTAGTATGTTCACTAAATTGTAATATGAAATTAAAGAAATTATTTATTGAAATTTAAACTTTCAAGTTTCTGCACAACTTTGTAATAGGTAAATTAGTTATGTTTTATTTCCTTATATTTGTAAGTCATAACTAAATGTTGGCTGTTATGAGTTATTAATTGAATAAGGTGAACTAAATTTTCTTTGTTGTATGAATTCTGAAAACAGCAGACTGATGCTAACAATAGCATGTTTGACTGACAGACCGTTGACTCGGTGGTTGGTTCAAGAGCTTTAAGGTGGGAAATCAGTGGATCCAGCCAACTCTATCATTATAACTTATAAAAGGTATGTATATTTTCTGATTTTGTGTGACTAAAACTTTCAGTAATATCATTTCTTTGAATATATATATATGTTACAGTAAGATTGTGAAACTAGTGATTTCGTGAAATCCCTAGAACTTTCAGAGAATTCGTGAAATTACTGTTTCACTTAGGGACTTCATGAAATTACTAAAATATTTAGGGATTTCATGTATTTACTGGTTTCACTGTAAACCTCATCACCTCAAAGCATCGTCATGAGTAAACAATGCATAGCCAAGGCTGATACTAGACTGGGTGCTCGAACAAGTTGATCTTTCAAACCACTCTCAACTTAGAGATGGAATGGTCAGAACTTCAGTGGTTTGAAAACTTGCTTCTAGACCTGTCAGACTCGCCTCGGACGTGTGACAGGTAAGCGTGCCTCTTCCTTACTCCGCACTTAAGTATTATTCCATGTTATATATGTTATTTCTCATGTTGTGTAGAGCTCACACAGTTGTACAGTGTAAATAATGATGCACTGCCTAGTGAACCTAACGTAACCTAACACATTCTACTTGATTTTATACATGATTTATATGATATGATTATTTATGAATAAAATTTCAAAATAAATCTTCTGTTGTTCTATGTATTTACTATCATCAGGGATTTCATTAAATAACTGGAGTATCATTTCAGAAAATACATGAAATCCCTAGATATTTTAGTAATTTCATGAAGTCACTAAGTGAAACAGTAATTTCACGAATTCCCAGAAAGTCTTAGGGATTTCACGAAATCCCTAGTTTCACAATCTTACAGTAATATATATATATATATATATATATATATATATATATATATATATATATATATATATATATATATATATATATATATATATATATATATATACTCGTATATATATATATACATATGACAAAAAAAAATAAACTCACTCACAATTGAAAGTTATATATTTTTTTTTTTGTAATGTGTATAGTCATAGTATAAGATGCACAAGTTCTATATATATATATATATATATATATATATATATATATATATATATATATATATATATATATATATATATATAATTAATTTGGTGAGGTGTACAAAGGTACACACACCATTTTTTGGGAAGTGTATTATTTGGTGGATAAACATAAGCTCATTCTCAGAAACCTGGCAAAATACCCATTTCTCAATTTGATTTGATTTTTCTGAAAAAAAAAAAAAAATGTTGCTACCAGTTATTTAGAATATATGATAAGCACTGTTGTTATACAGGTCAACCATCACTAATGCACCAATCACTAATTCGTTTCCATCACTAATCTGGCACTAATTTTAGCTAGTGAAATTTCAAAGCTCCTGGGTCACTGTGCCAACCAGTTCCCACTACTGTTTGCTGGAAAGATAATAAAATGTATAAAAAGTTTTTAACTCGGAGTTGCAAAAAAAAAGACAGGAATCAGTGTAATAGTGAAACAGAGGCAGTACTTGAATAACATAAGCAAGCAAGGAGTGGTTGACCTAAGACTGTGTCCACACTATTGGGCAGTAAACACTGTTACCATACCCTGTTCCAATACACAGGCTGGAAAGGGTGAGTGGTTGGCACGGAGGTGATGTCAGGAGTGAGGAAATGATGGGTAAACATGAACTAGTAGCTGCCCATGAGTGTGCTTGAGCAAAACACCAGATCTGGTAGGTGATGCTAGACACTAAAGGTTTCCAACCCAACATTATTTTTTCTTCTCCACAGTGCTGGGGATAATGATACAGTTCTGATGCCCTCACAATCCACTTACTGTCTACTAAATGAACTTAACTGCCTGACTGAACTATCTCTTAAGCTGTATGGAATAGATACTACAAGCAGATGCTCCCCAGTATGGACAAAGCTTGACTGGCTCTGTCCAAAAGTGAAGGGTTTGCATCTTTACCTCCTTTGGTAACACTGCTTCAGAAGTGAGAGAAACCCTCTCAGCAACCAGTGCCTGTTTGGCATTGCCCAATAGTATGGACTTAGAAGCATTGCAAAGCAAATCAGGTCACATGAAGAATTAGAAACTACTTGCTGCATAAACAGCTTGCATCACTTTCAGATACAGGGAAGCCATTCCAATTTGCTTTTCTCCATTTATTATTATTAAACCTGCTCAGTTTTAGTTCATGCCACAGCTTCAATGAATAAAGAAAGTGCTTCTCATTGTGTAAAGTACAAACACTGTACATTATCCATTAAAGATAAGGTTAAACGTGAACAAACTCGACAGCGATGAGTCTGCGAAGCTTGTGTGAATTATACAGCACTGGCTCTTTGACAGTTTATGACAAAAATAAGAAACTAGGAAAAATTGCTCAGTTTCTATTGGTATTGGCCAGAAATTAAGTATGGGTATTGGCAGAAGAAAGTGGTATCAATACAACCACACTTATTAATCAACTTGTAGGTTGGATGTGATGGTTAATTGTTGGATTATGTATATTCTAACCTAACCTCTCAGTAATGCAGCAGAATCACAAATCTGGCACCCTACAGGTCCCAATGATGCCAGATTAGTGATTGGTGACCTGTATACAAATTATTTAATTAAAAATGTTAAATGTTGAAAATTGCTGTGAACCAGTATTGTAGAGGTGTTTTGTAGGTAAGAATTTTGAACCACTTATGATCATCAGTCTCTGATATCACTGCAGGATAGATCTTCCCACATTGATTGGGAGATTATTGTTAAGCCAGATACTTAAACTATCCCCATCTTGAATCGAGATTCTAATCCAGGTCATCTTATGACAGAGCCAAGCTTACTAACTCCTGTAATACTTGGCTGGTATTTGCCAGTAATTCATATTCCAAATATATTAAGTTAATGTAATTTTATGAAATTTTCCATCCCCACCCAGGAAAGAATAATATTTGAAAACTGGTTTTGTCCTTAACTGTATTGCTAAGAACACTGATACATAAGAAGCATAAAATGACGGATAATATAGTATACATATTTGAAGTTTGTAATAGAATCCAAAACTGCTTTTATAGCCTTGTAGCTGCTAAGACATATTGTAGCAGCCTGTCTTCTTGTTAGCTTTGAAGTTGGCCGTACTTGTTGTGTACTCAGTACTTACTTCAGATCTTTTAAATATTTTTTTAACTGTCTATTCATTAAGAAACCAAATACACATTGTGCAACTTTAGTGCTTTAGTGAAGTGCATAAGTATAAAGTGGAGAGGCCAGTGTCTAAGTTGAGCAGGAGACTTGTAGGCTCAGGTTCCTGTCAAAAGGGGGATAAGGTTATTAGGTCAGCTCCAGACAGATGAAGTATAGTGTTCCAGGCATCTTATCATACTTTATCCTGGGTGAAAACAAAAACTTCATAAAATGATCCCACACCATATACATGCTTGATGTTATTTATGACTTTGGATTACTAGCAAGTAACAGCCCTTGGCATTCTAATAAACAGGATTCAACTATGTATGGTGTACTGCTGATCCTCGCCAAACACAGCGGTTGAGCTCTTAACTTTATTAGACAAATTTTTTAATTCAAGTTGGCCATATTTCATATAGATTAAAGGAGTTACATTCCCAATTTCCCTGATTCAGAATATTTCAGGTCATAGTAAAGTTTGGGATATTGTTTGAAGTGACCTTGTAACACTAAGGCAAAAAATAGCTTATGATCATATCCTCTATTCTTAATAACTATTGAGCTAGAGGATGGTCAATGTAAGCAGGATGGAAAGTGCAACTTGCACTGTTCCCACTCTTGAACTATCACCAGCAGGTCTGACCTGATGGGATTAGGGACAAGTCTGTAAGGCTTCTTTATGAGTACATATTGTGCTATGTCTCATTATCATAATTTTCATGGCAATTAGCATACAAGATCTTTCTCCCATAAATATTATATTCATTTGGTTTCTTTGTATATTGGGTGTTGTGAAATAAGAAATGAATAGGATACTTATAATAGTGGATTTGCAGTACACTTTTTTTTAATAATGAAACCAGTGCATTCAAAATTTCAAATGTGTAATTTTTTTTTTTTTCTCCAGCCACTGTCATTTGTTAATGTGCATTTATTTGATGGTGTAACTGATAAATCTTTTTTTCTGTGCTTTTCATTTCCACAACATCCAATTTGCAATGAAGTCAAAAAAAATATTTTTTTAATGGTGTGCTAATTTTAGTGGAAATGAGATAATAAAAGATGAAGTAACACATTCAAAAAGAAGCCTATCAGAAAAGTAGGTCCTGCCCTTGCCACACACTGCTTTTCTGTCAGCTCTTAAAAACTACAAAATGTAGTAATTCAAGATGGGGATGAGATCATTCAGGCTCCACATCTACCTATGTTCATTACTCTCAAGGGAGTTCCCAGATTTTTGCCATTTTCTTCAAGGACACTGTAAATATTTCTTGACTCACAATGGAGATTGTATGCCAATGAACCAGCTAGTCAGAAATATCACAAGTAGGAAGTGCATTCACAAGGTGGTGTAATTGTAAACAAAACTGTATGAACATTGTGTTGCACTTATTTCAACTTTTGAGCCTTAGCCTCGGAGCAACGTGCTTTTTTCTCACAGCACATTAACAATGATAGTCATGTCCAATTTTTTTTTTATGGTACTGGATAAAAATTCTTCATCTGAAATTTTAAAATTTAGAAACCACGAAAGTACAAAAATTTTAGAGTCCTAAAATGATTTATGTTTTATTTATATTTCCATACCAATATGACACAAAAGCACAGGACAGTGGTATTGTGAATATTGTCACATTGTAGCAATATGAGCATTGAAAAAGTCTGTCTGAGCCTTGCCTGTGGTCTGTCATTTTTATAAAATGCAGTGAACAGGTTGGAATATTTTTTGCTTTGCACTATGAAGTAAAAAAGGAAATGTTTGAAAATATTATATGCCTATCATAAAAGACCCCAAAATATTGAATTCCTATAAATTGGAGATAGTGCTTTGGCAGATTTGTTAATATTTTACTCTTTACTCGTTCAGTCTCATCTTTTGCTTATGGTGAAGTTATATTTGGCAAGGATCAACAGTCCATGCACAGAACATGCTGCATGTTGTCTACATTAGAATGGTATTTTAATGAAATTGTGGAGGTAGAATGACCCAATCTCAAAATTTCAAAATTTTAAGTGGTGTCCCAAGTACTCTGCATACTTTGATTTATGAGAGATTTACTGCATTTGTGGACTTTATCCTTCAAAAATACTAAAGATCTATTTTCACCTCTTACATGAACTCATACCAGAAGACATGGCATCATAAAGGTCATTGTATCACACTCCTCCATCTACAAGTAACTAATAAATAAAGGAAACTTTACATTGGTTAATTGTAGCTTATAAGCCCACAAATCATAGCTATAGTCAGAGACAGAAGATTGCATTATCATGTTCTGGCAACATACCTATCAATACTGCATCTGAGGTCTTGCATTCAGTAAATTATAGGAATACTTATCACTATTAATGATAAATACAGGTAGACAAATACTGCTAAATATAGTCAGTTCTAAGCTTCAAATAATAAAAGATACCTACCTATATAGATATGTGATTATTAGTGATGAGTATGCTTAAACTGTGCAATATGGTTTTAAACAGCCAAGTTGCCAAAGCATGTGGTGATGCAATCTTCAGTCCCCATGAGCGTAACTATATAATCCTCATTTTGATGCACCTATGCACATTGCTGATGCTTTACTATTATTATTTGTCCTGATTTCTGGTGATATGACGTGAAGCACACTATTTAAGTTGGTTTATAACATCTGAATCATTGAACCACCACAAGACAGAGGCTAAATAGTTCTCACGCTGGACTGTAATGTGACTCATTTGACAGGGAGGGCATACCTAAGAAAGCCTGAAGGGTTGGCACTTGTGGCTTAAAAAAAAAAAAAAAAAAAAAAAGGAAAAAGGAAAAAAAAAGCCAATTGTAGTAAAAGACAAAATGCTTTGGTTAAAATTTTTCTTCAAAGAGGCTGAGCAGGCCTCTGTGTTCAAGGCAAATGGTCTGACTGAATAGATGCCATCTATGCTGATATGGATGCATCTCAGAAGTCTCCAATCTAGCTGGAGCTTTGTTAAATGGGAAATTATAAAGATTTTCATGATACCTTTACTATTAAGATGTTAAAGAATACCTACAGTGGCTGCAAAAAAACTGACGAACTGTAAGCATCACAGCACGGTTATACAACATAGCTCCAATGTTCAATTTACGGCCATGGGAGGTATTCAGAAATGGTAAATTGTCATGTATGACAACTCGCATGCCCGTCTTCCCCTCACTGCAAGCTTCCCATTTCATTGCTCACATTTAATTATCCTTACATTATAATGGGTCCTAGAAAACTTAACAATGTAGAAAAGAATGTTGTGTTGATGTTTGTTCAAGAGGAGCTCAGTAATTATAAGAGTGGAGGGAAGATAGGAAGAACAGAAGTAGCTGTCACACAGGTGGCAAAGGCCACACCAGCACTTGGAGCAAGTGTCACTCCCTGTTGCCTTGCAGCTCACAAGCCTCTTCTGATGAAGAGAAAGAGGGAGCAGCGATGCAGTCTATGCAAGGCATACTGTACATCCTATCAACTTTGCTATTCTTGTCTTCCTTTTACACCCAGAATCTTTCTCTCTGGAGTGACAGCTGTTCCAAGCACCACAGCTGTTCCTCACCACCCGTGTGATGGCTTCTGATCTTCCTACCTTCCCTCCAGTCTCAATTACTGAGCTCCTCTTTAACAAACACCATCACAACACTTTTCTTTGTTTTGTTGTTAAACTTGCTAGGACCCATTATAATGTTAGAAAATTAAATGTGAGTGATGAAACAGGAAGCTTGCTTTAAGGGGGAAATGGGCAGAGGAGAGCAAGAATGATTGTCACCTCTCACTATAGCTAACAGTTTACTGTTACTGATTTAAAAACTGAGCATAGCATCTGCAGGGCATGTGAGTTGCCATACATGAGAATTTACTATTCTTTAATATCTCCCATGGCCGTAAAGAACATCAGAACTTTACTGTATGAGTATGCTGTGATGTTTAGTTTTTTTTTTTTTTTTTTTTTTTTTTTTTTTTTTTTTTTCCCACAGCCACTGTACATACATAAAATGTGAGGTTAAAACATTGATGATGAGTAAGATACTGGTAACACGCAGGCTATTGAGACTTTTAATATTGGTGAATAAACAAACCCAAATGTCTGTCAACTTTGATTGCATAAGACTGTTTGAATTTAAGATCAAATACGGTATGCTGTCATTTGATAATATATTAATGATATTATTAACAGTAATAACATATTATTAAGAAAAATTAAGTCAACCAAGAATTTCTTGATGTAAAACTTCAGAAATCATTTTTGAAATTCATTGTTATAAATGCAATTGTAAAATAAATGTTTATAGATTTTTGTGTAGAATTAATTTATTTCATTGGAAACCGAGCACAAGCTTTACAAAAATTTCTGAAAGTCAAAAAAAAGGAAAAGCATACACTTAGGAGTCATTCAAGACATCAAAATAACTTGACTAACATTATAATACCTTAAGAGATTAAATTGTGTGTAATATATATATATATATATATATATATATATATATATATATATATATATATATATATATATATATATATATATATATATATATATATATATATATATATTATTTGTGTGTGTGTGTCTGTGTGTGAACAAAAATATAGTGTCTTGTCTATTGCACTACCAAAGCACAAGTCAGGTACAGTCACTTAAAAATAATTTTGAGATTAACTGTTTTAACATTATATTTACGAATATGAACAAGGCATATCCTTATCATCAATATATTGCTACCAATTGAACTTTGGGGGGAAGTAATTGAAATAATAAATTTATATTAATAGCTGTTATATTTTGACTAGATTAGAGATTTATGATGACTTACAATGAAAGGATGTTCAGTGTGTGTGTGTGTGTGTGTGTGTGTGTGTGTGTGTGTATATATATATATATATATATATATATATATATATATATATATATATATATATATATATATATATATATATATATATATATATATATATATATATATATATATATATATATATATATATTGTGTATAAATGTATATATAATTATAAGATGGTACAGCAGAAAACACTAAAGAATTTCTTTCAAGAGGTTCCATTAGCTAGATTGCAAAATTCCATAATATTTTTAATTTTTCAGTATTCTTTTGACAGTCTTGCATTTTACAGGTGTGATGCCACATGAAAGACATGCATATGTGGGTTTGATTAAATGGTGTAAGCATCCACAATCTTTCGTTCATGTTATATAATTATCTCTGATATCAACAATTCTTTTGTTACACAAGTGTTGCTACAAATCAGAAGAATCACAATATTTCCTATGAAAAAAAAAATTGCAAGTTTCTAAAATGCACATTTCATACATACTGCTCAGTCAAACATGGTATGCACTTTATGACAGCAGAAGACTGCACCGCCTACAACTCTCATACACAAGACAATGATCCTCAATGAGTATTCACATCACTTCAAAGCACAACTATTATTTCAAAGCAAGTTTTTATGGTCTTGTACACATTATTGAATACAAATTAATTTCAGCCTGTTACCATTTTATCAAAAATTTTCATCCCAAGCAAATAACACAACCATTCCAAACTGCTATTCCTATAAATGTGCGTGCAGTAAACCTGCTCATTCACAGTATCACCAATAAATGGGAACAATAACATCATGTTGGCAATGCTTTCAAACCCCCACCAGGAGGGTACACAACACAGCATATGTAAATTACACAGACCTAAAAATATATATATATATATATGTGTGTGTATATATATATATGTATGTATGTGTGTGTATATATATATTTTATTGTATAACATATATTTGAAAAAAAAAATATTACTGAAAATTAGACATCTGAATATTTCTTATCTTAAGACCTTGAGGGTGACCGATGACATGATGACAAGCATTATGACAAGTTGACAGTTAATAACTGAACAGTGTATGAATACATGATGAGTAGTGTTGGTGAACATGCCATCAGGACCAGAGCTAAGTTTTGTCTTTACAAATGAATACATATACTACATGTATACAGTTATGTTGAGAGTGGCCACACACGAGTGAAGCTGCCACAACAAACAGAAGTGAGGTTTAGTACTGCACCTTCACAAGTGAATCATGCAAGATACGGTTATGGTAATATATTTACAAGTGTAGCTATATTAACAACTCCTGAACATCACAATTTTTATTACAAAATGAGTGCATTCCAAGATTTGTCTCCATACAGCATAGTTTTCTATGAAATTATAAATATGTATTGCACCCATTATATAATCATCTTTAATATTGCTGATTCTATTAGATGACAGACAGACCATCTGTTGTTATGTGCTAAACATGTTAATTTTATAAATTATCTTCTATCCAGATGTAAGTAAGAGTATTGTGTATGTGTATGGCTAAGCTGTACTTTGTCTCCTTTTCCATTGAGCAGGGCATTGTATTGGGAGGGAATATAATTCATAATTCAGTTCTTGGATTTTCAAGTCGCTGCTGGTTGTCAGCTTGTGGGAAAGCCACACTTCCATAACTCTAGCTGGGGTGTAAGACGTGAGTTGTTTTAAGTCTACTGGAAAGTCATTTTGGCACTGAGCCTTATTAGCACTGGACAAAGAACTGTGACTGACAGTTTCATAACTGCCCTTACTCAGTTTTCATAAAACCAGTACATATATTTACTTATATAAGAAACAAAGATGTTGACATTATATAGGTAATGGTTTTATAATAAATGGGTAAGGCTAAGTATGATAATGTCACTGTTGTTTGTCTTCTTCATCTAGTAACAAGACCATCTGGCTCAATCCAGACATAAACTGAGATCTAGGAATTTACATGCTAACTTCTATGCTATCTAGGTAATGAAGTTAAAATGTTGATTATTGTGTTAACCAAATAAGACTCAAGGGGATTCATATTAATTTCTTAAAATGGTAGGGCTTAAGATTTCCTTCCCAAAATGCAATATTCAAGTGTTCAATGAAATTATGACAACTCAGTTGTCCTGCATTAGTCTTGTACTTGTCCAGCAAACTTGAATAGTAAAGATTAAAAGTAGAGGGAATTATGTCCTGTTTGTGGAAGGAGGGCAGGAAATCTCAGATATTTACATTAACAATACTGCCATCCTTCAACTTCAGTTCAAATTACAAACATCATTAATTACATTCACCAAATGTTTCATGAGAAAAGGAGAGCTAAAAAGAAATCTAACAACAGTTTCATGTTATAGTTAGCTTAAACTGCTCCTGGAGCCAGAGATTGGAATGCACTTCATGTTAGTTAGATGCCTACACAACCATCATGAAGGACTACTGATACAGGAAAACTTGGAAGTACATTTTTGTGGTTGGCCAAAAAACCCAGAAACATTTCAGTGATTTTAATAGTTTGTGGTAACTCCCAGAGAATGAAGCAAAATACCTATGGTATAAACTTTAGGTATATAATTAATCACTGCTATTCAGCTTTGATCAGTACCTCACTTCAAAAGGAGGAAAGTAGGTAGATGTTTGGAGGTTGGGAAACTGGTTAATTTTTATATACACCTTTAGTAATACAGAATTGAAGTACTAGTTCCTTAACTTAAAAGTTGGTGTGGTTGAGCAGAAGTAACACTGCCTTACTGTCCTTCACAGGTCTTTTTCTCATTTTTACCTGTTGGGAGAAAGATAATGAGGATAATACACACAAAATACAGCATGTGTGAAATACTGATGATGATAAAAATAAAGCATGTGTGAAATGTAAGTATAGGAGATTCACAAAACAGATAGGATGTGTTGGTTTACCATAGTTGAATGCACCTTCCATTCTTAAAGTAGGGATACTTTCTTATCTTAAATGAAATTTCATTGACTCCCTCTTCTGCACAAAACATTCTTGCCTTCTTGGACAATCCAACTCGCATCATCTCCAACTTTACAAAGTTAAATGTTTGGTCATCTCTTCTTATTTCTCTTTCCCATTGCTAAGTATATATTCCAGTAAAGAACATGCCTCTCATATAGGAATTTCATTCACATAGCTTTATCAAAGGAAATGAAATCATGAACTTTCATCAAGTAACCTTCAAACTCACATTCTACCTCAAGTGATGTATCTCTTGCTATCTTTTACTGTTATTTTCATGATTACTAATTTCCACAAGCTGATAATTAATTGTGTGCCTTCCTCCCTTTTGTGGGTTTGCTGTAGAATATGCTCAACTTTCTATTTTGTTATATCAATTAAAAGTGACTTCTAGTAAACTCAGGAACAGTCAGATTCTATCTAGTTTTCCATCTTTCTGTGATTGGAACATTTTAAATTGGAGCAATTATGTATTTCCTGAACTAAATTAGTATATCTTTTTAGGTTCCTTTCTTTGGAAAGGTGATGGCTACTCAAGCACTGGTAAGCAGTAACAAGTGTATCTGGTGTTCTGAAAGATGGCATGATCCTATGCATGTTGGCATCACTCAAAAATCCTGCCTGCACCGCTATGAACAAGAGCTTGACCATCCAGCCTTCCTGACACAACTTTGATAAGGGACATTGGCTACTAAGTAGGTTTTATTTACTTATTATTATTATTATTAAAAAATTTATCTCATGTAGAAAATTTTCCTATAATTATTCTTGCAACACTAGTAGTGATTTTTCTTAGTAACCTGAAACATTATTTGTACTAGAGGGAGCAAGGACACCTTGGGCTTCAGTTACATATTTCATCTGTGTACTGTTTGCTTTCCATCAATCTTGAAATAGGTAGGAATGTTTCTTACAGGGACTGCCACGTGTAAGCCAGATGGCTTCTTGCAGCTTCCCTCGTTTTCTCATGTTTTTATGTTCTCAGCTATACTCTGTATCTTATTGCCTTACCTACAAAACTGTTTTAATTGTTAATTCTCTCTCTCTCTCTCTCTCTCTCTCTCTCTCTCTCTCTCTCTCTCTCTCTCTCTCTCTCTCTCTCTCTCTCTCTCTCTCTCTCTCTCTCTCTCTCTCACCACAGAACCACAGCATGTCTCCCCACAGTATGTTTGCAAACCACAGTCACTCAAAGCAGCCTCTCATGATTAACAGTAACTCAGAAATTAGACTTAAGATAATATGGAATTCTAGTCTTCACAATACTTCAGCCTATGTATAGTACAATATATACTAACCTCTGGGACATGACTACGTGGGAGTCTTGGGAGGGGCTCGTAGGAAGGAGGGATCAACAGCTGCCACTTTAGCTGTGAGGAAGGCGTGCATGCAGAAAAGCAAGTTCTGGAGGTTGGTGGCACATTCCAGCTCCTGAAAAATATGTATTCTTATCTAACAAGTGAGGACATCAACAATATAATAAACTCAATCTTGTCAACTAACAGATGCCAACATATGTGAATAATTAAACTAGTAATTTTCTTGTTTATTTATTTATTTTAGAATTACGTAGGGAGGACACCAGCCAAGGGCAACAAAAATCTAAAAAAAAATAAATAAAAAAAAGCCCACTGAGATGCCGGTCCCTGAATAGGGTCTGAAGCAGCAGTCAGAAATTGAAGGATAAGTGCCTTGAAGCCTCCATCTTGAAGAAGTCTGTCATAGGAAGGTGGAAATGCAGAAGCAAGCAGGTACTAGACCTCTCATAGTCAATATTTTCTTTGCTGACTTGGTGGCAAAAAATTTTCTATCAGTCACAATTCCAAACTGCTGAAATGCCATTTGCCATTATGAAGTATATAATGTGTAACTCAATAAAACAGTAAACGGAATGAGTAAATAACAAGTACTAAATAAATAAAAAAAGATTGATAATTTGCATGTTCTTATTGCTGGGAATAGAACATTTGAAAACAGAACTTCACCACTGTTTGATTGCAATTCAGTATCATTATACAAGTAATATATGCTTAGTTTTAAATAATGGAAGTGTTGAATACATTAAATGAAAAAAAAAATTGATAATTTGCATGTTCTTATTGCTGGGAATAGAACATTTGAAAACAGAACCTCACCACTGTTTGATTCCAATTCACTATCATTATACGAGTAATATATGCATAGTTTTAAATAATGGAAGTGTTGAATCTGCTTTTTCAAAGAGCTAATGACTTAGCTACTTGAAATTTGTTCTTTGTTTCTGCCACTTACCTTAGTCTCAATTTCTTTGCTTTCATTCTGGAAGTGAAGTTTGAGCTTAGTTTTCCCGTCATCAGAAGAGCCCTTCAGCTGAGAGAACTTGTAACGCCAATGGTATTCTCGAGTTTCAGTGTCATAAAGAGCAAATCCCCCAGACCAGTCTAGGGTCAATCCTGAAGACCTCCCACCTTGTGTCACTGCAAAGGTCTTGCTCTGCAACAATATAATAGAAATCTATTTATGATAACTGCAACAGTTTGGGAGAAATTTTATATATATATATATATATATATATATATATATATATATATATATATATATATATATATATATATATATATATATATATATATATATATATATATATATTTTTTTTTTTTATGAAATAGAGAGATATGAAACTTATATATAATAACAAATACAAGGCTGCTTACCCCAAGTCTGGTGACTGCATTATAAACAGCTCGATGCCAGGCATTTTCAATCCTGAGCAGATCCTGGCGTGTCTCCACACTTAGGTAACGGGATTCTTGCATGGCTGTTTGCAACAGGAAGCAATGTTGCCTCTCATCCACATACTCAGATTCCTTAATCACTCTGAACATGGTCTGATGGACAGCCCACACTGATGCTCGCTCCACCCAGTCATGCGTGTTGAGCTATTAAGGTACAATAGAAATGTCATCTTTGTAAATATTTCTGCTCAAATTCAGATCAGAAACTCTGCACTCAAACTCAACAATTGCAAAATTATACTATACACAAAGCGAAGTTGATTAATATTTTTTTGGCAAGAGTCCAAAAATTAATGGATTAAAATCAAATACTAATATTATTATCCTTGCCAGATTACGTAAGCCAGGCAGTCACAGCATTTTCTGAGACTGTTTTACTCAGGTCCTGACCTTAATAGAACAGACAAAAGTTATAAAAATTCTTAAGATACAATATCAATAAAAATGTATTGTGAACAGTTTCAATCTGGGCAACTCACAGGTGGGGTGTCAAACATATAGATGTCGGTTCCTTTCAGTGCAATAAACTTGGGCTTCCAGTTTTGCCATGGCAAGTTGTGATTGAGAACACCCTCACACACCCATCCCATGTACAACACATGTTCAGATGCAGGGAAACTTGAGTTGTACAACTTCATCTGCAACATAAATTTAGAAATAAACATGTAGGTATACAACAATACAAAAGATCATACACTCATCATCACCTGATCCCTCAGCATTATAGAATGTTACCAAAAAAGATTCTCTGTGGGTCTCGTCATTACTCACAGTTTGTTTTATTTCCATTGAGATTCACAACTTTCTCAAGCTCATAACATTTGTTTAATTACTGTTTATCTTCTTTCCTTTACTTTCTTTGCATAAGTTTTACTGAGCTTCTGGCTTAGCTTCTGTAGTAAAGGTAAAACTTTTTCCATCCACACGAACTGAGGTAGGAGATGGGAGGAAGGTGGCATGAGAGGAGGAAAGAAAAATAGCATCATAGACTCAATCAAGCTTGTGGCTGATCTGAATAATGTGTCTGGTGTTTTTTTTATCCAATTCAAAACTTTTGTTTGATACAAATTTGGAGAGATACTGAATAAATTCACAATTTCCTTGTTTAATACAAATGTGGATAGAAATGTAATAGTGTCATTAGATGCAAATTCATTAGCTATTACATCCTATTGTACATCTATCAGTGGAAGTTGTCATGGCATTTTCTCTTCAAATTACTCCTACTGCAGCCATACAAACTCGCCTTGCTACTATTGCTTTCTCTCACTCTCACATTCTTTCTTTCATTGCAACCACAGCCATCCTGCTTGCTAGATGGATGTTTTGCCTTGTGACTTTCACCCCCATGATTTTAATGACTTCTGGAATATTTATCATGCTTCATGTGACAAAGGATTATATGTGGGTTACATAGCTAAAGAAAGTTATTTGTTCATTCTCTTCCAGGTTACTTTCTCTACAATTTGTTAATATGGGTATATTTTTTGCATTTTACTTAAATGACCTATAATGAGGTCAATGAATCCAACCAATATTTTCCAATAAGTATTTTACAGTTATCAACATGTTTCATTATATAAAAATTCTTTACATGTACAACTATGCCAAATGGTCCCAAACTGTTCATATCTTCATGATCTCTCTATACTAATATTAGACATTTTAACTCTTACCTTTACAATATCAAAGCATCAAAATAGTGTTGACTCACCTGCAGGTTGGTGAGTCCAATAATGTTGTTGGTGATGTGCTTGATCCACTGAGAAAGCATTGCTGCATCTTGGCAATGAACCACTCCAGTGCTGATGCCATTAATGCCTCGCACCTCAAATGCTTGAGGTCGTAGCTTGTCTGTCCCAAAGATGTACCGTGTGATGTATGCCATCATGAGGGGCACTGTAGTGTAGGGAACAAATTAAAATCTAGGAAAAAAATTCAGTAATTTCATTTATACTATATAATGATCCAAGCAATAATTCACTTAATTTTCAAGTTACTCTTCATCTAAATAGTTGTGTGTGAAAATAAACATCTATATTGGAACCCTGTGATTACTATTTTTCAACCAGCAATTTCAAGTCATGCTGTAGGATAGAAATAGTTCCCAGATTCATAACTAATGAAGTAAGCCATGAAAAATATTAATTTATCATGATGGTGTCTAAAGAATGGTGCCTTGCACTTCTCATTTTTTCATCTAAGTAGCAGTCATTGACCTGCCATCATTGTTGTTCCACCCAAGGTGGCACAATACCTAGAAAAGTAGCTGACAGAAAACACACTATGTGTACTCCAAGCCTTGCCATAATAAGTGGATATGTTCATTTGCTGTTGCACTCTTTGTATGAGACATTAGTGGACAGCATGTCAATATTTTGTACGGTCACCATCATTAGTGATTATGCTTCAAAGAATATCACACACTTGAGCAGTGTTTACTCATAGTGCCTTCATAACAAACACAATGACATAAGCCACCACACTTGAATGTCCTACCAATTTTGTAAGTAACAGCAATATGGTAAATATTTCACCAACTCTCACTCACTTTCATGAGTAGCTGCCAATTGGTGGTGTGGTGAAATGGTATAGAAACTGTTACTGAAGTGACACAACACTCATGAACATATGTGGTGACTACAAGCCACTAGCACCCCCTCATGCTAGTGACATCACTATTTATCATGTCATATGCACTTAAACAATGCAAATATGTTATAAGCAACCTATGCATTTAAAAAATATTTCACTTTGCTAAACCACTTTTTTGCAAACAAATTGTTTGCAATTTTGCAAACAAATTGTTTTTTCAAACAAAACAAAACTGATAGCAAAATGATTGACAAATCAGAGGTTCAGGAATCAAATCCCTTTCCAGACCAAACTTTATGGGTCCACTTTAATAATGACCAACAGAGGTGAATAGATATTAGTCAAAAGAAAAATAGGACCCTGCATAATTTGTGTAGACATTTTCTTACGTGCACTTCTTTGTCCCTTGACATTAATGGAATGGACAAATTTGAAATGCCACATTTTCAAGGTGTCACCATACACATTAATATATTTAACATTAACCACCTTTATTTACCTGTGACAATATCCACCCACTGCTTCTCCACCTTGGGTCCATTGGGGGTGTTGTCAGTAGTGGAAGAGGAGGTGGAGGTGGCTGTGGCAGCAGTGGTAGAGGTAGTGGTGGAGATGTCATTGGATATGACATCATTCACACGGTTATTGACCTTATTTAGATTATTTGTTGTGCTCCTGATAGAGGCAGTTGTGGTTGAGTCCGTGGTAGAACAGTCTGTCTGATCACTGTTTGAAAGCTTGTGATTAGTGATCTTCCCTGTGGGTGTGGTGGGAGAGGTAGGGTTGGAGGGGGAGTGCCATCCGTCTTCTGGCCTTAGCTGGGCACTGCTTCTTTCTGAGGTGGAGCTCACATTGTCTGAAATGAAATGTAAATAAGATGAGCTGCAGAGTCTGAAAGTCAGCATATGAAGACATTTACAGACTAAAAACTCATGATACGCAATTCCAAAACACGTCTTACACTGTAACATGTAATGAAGGACTCTGATACAACAAATGATCAGTAGAGATTATGCATACTGGGCCAAGCTAAGTTAAAGTGTACTGTGCCACCACTGGTACCACTTGTGTACTGGGCTGGTATGTTAACCTCCCATCCTGCCTCCTACAGGATGGGGAATATAGGAGTCACTTCTTGAAGCCTGGCTGTTTATTTTGATGTAGAAAGAATACAGGCTTCACTCACCTCTGAAGGGTAATGCTAATGTCTTCCTGCCAACTCTCAGACACTTAATTTATTCAATCTTGGCTGAGAGGCACCCACAAATCACATACAGGCTATAAGTCCAGGTGGTTTCCCCAGGGGACTGACACACCTAGCGAAGTCAAGTGGGGAGACTGATAGATAAACTTTAAACCACCATGGCAATATGAAATATATCCTATCAAAAGGAATGCAGAGGTTAACATTGAAAGATAATAGGGCCAGCTGTTTTGCTTTATCCTTCATTTCCACAGAAGCAGTGACTCTCATTAGTGGTGAGGCTGCACTGCACATGGGTGCCTACCTTTAACATGGCATCAGTTTATTGTGATTTACTGATTTAACCTGGCTAAATATCCTGCCTGCTGTGTTGTGAGGATCAAGAGCACTGCCTTGGCTCCTAATGTGACCTCTGAGAAGCTTATTGGGAATATATATTTCATTCAGTTCAAGCTTTTTTTTTTTCTTTTTTTTTTTTTTTTTTTTTTACTGATTTGGTTTTCATTTTTGTCTTTGTCTATTTGGTGTTCTTGCAAGGTGGTAAGGCTGACTCCAGTCTCTCTCTCTCACACACACACACACACACACACACACACACACACACACACACACACACACACACACACACACACACACACACACACACACACACACACACACACATCTCATGGCAGAGTTTTACTTGCCCATACATACAGGCCAATGCACCAAACACAGTAATGTACATATGTCATTTTAAATATGACATGTGCATAAGGACCCCATAGTGTGAGAGAAATTACCAACAAACATTTTTCAGCCCAGTGATGGCAGTACACCATTCTGAGAGAGAGAGAGAGAGAGAGAGAGAGAGAGAGAGAGAGAGAGAGAGAGAGAGAGAGAGAGAGAGAGAGAGAGAGAGAGAGAGAGAGAGAGCTAGCTGGTTAATTTCCTGAATATGACAATACTTAAAACTGGACCTTCAGAGAAAGGGTGCCATGTGCATAAAGCGAGAGAAGAATGAGACGAAACAGGTGAGGAAGAAAGACTTGCCGTCGGTCTTGTTGAGGAAGGGTGTGGCTGCCTTGTAGTGTCTGACGGTCAGGATGATCTCGTCTCCCGCCTGCCTCAGCTCGCCCACTGCCTCATCGTGGGTGCACCGCAGCAAGGACCGGTTGTTGACTGGCAATAGGTCAGAAAGGAAACACTATAAATAAATTCTTAATTTCATGTATATGAAATTAATACTTTTGGTAAGGTGGCTGGAACACAAATGTGGGAGTCACCAAAAAAAAAAAAAAAAAAAAAAATATATATATATATATATATATATATATATATATATATATATATATATATATATATATATATATATATATATATATATATATATATATATATATATATATATATATACACGTAGGTTTGTGATATCCATCAAAACATATACTGGAAGGTCAACTGGTTTTCCAGAGTCCTTGTTTTCTTGTGCTCGTACCATATTCTACACAGCCAGTCCTATTCCTAGCGCTATATTGGTTTATCATCCCCAGTCACCAAGTGTGATAGGTGCGCTCGTTCCTTGCCGTTCATCAACAACAACGGACTCACTCAGACCTTTAGTCATACAGACTTCCTTGTTGCCACTGGATGATTCTACATAATTTCACTTTATATTAGGTTAAGTTTATTTGTACATTACAGGATAACTACTCTACTACAAAGGCTTAAAAATGTTAATACAATACTAAGGTAACAAGGAAGGTCAAGAATACACTGTACCTTCCTTGGCTCTCGACAAGGGAATGGAAACATTGTTTTCAGACGATGTCACAGGAAAAGGGTGGTTGCCTTGATCATGAACAAAATAAAGCTCAAGTAGGAAAACTCCCATAAACCTCCTGGTTAAATTCCTGTTTCGGCTCTAAATGATCCTCAGGGGAAGCAGAAGCAATGATGCCTCAGGATGAGGATGGCAGTTTTATACAGACAGCAAGAGAACACCGCTATCACATTATCCTTTTAAGACCAACGTCTGAATATGCAACAGAAATATGAAATCCACACTTGAAAAGCACATTGAAATTACAGAGAAGGTATACAAAAGAACAGCCCCAAGGATGTCCAATTTGAGAAATCTTAATTAGGAACTTGTAAGAAGAACTTGATAGGTTCCAATTACCAACATTAAAAGAGAGAATTAAGAAAGGCCAGACGATCATGTAATTCATCTCGAAAACAGAAAAAATCGGCAGTAATGGATTTACAGTAACTGGATAATAATTTTCATGAGCACAAAGCTGTGTAATCATATATATATATATATATATATATATATATATATATATATATATATATATATATATATATATATATATATATATATATATATATATATATACACACACACGCACACACACACAATGGAAAGATAAAAGAAAAATATTAAATATTTAAATTCTGCAAGCAGACCAATAGATCAACGGATTATATTACGGAAGGAAGTTGCGTGCTAAAATAATTTACAATGATGTAATATATGGCAAAAATAATAGAAGCAAGAAAAACGAACGTAAAATGATCATGTAAAAAAATAAGTCAATAATGAGCAAGAGCTTGGGAAAAACTTGATGATCGTAGATCTAGTTATAATGCTGAGAAGTGAATGCTGATGTTCACCGTCTGTAACTCCTTACCGTGTGCTGCACCCGGAGTAGCCAGTCTAAGTGTTGTAAATTACCTACCAGCCCTAAACACTTTGGGTCTTTCAGCGGTATCTGGTTTGGGGTCACACGCAGTATCGTGGTCTCATTTCACAAGTCATTTCAAGTCATCGCTCTTCATAGGGAAAGAAAGCATCATACTGAGATGATTATTTCAGCACCAACGGACGAGTTTTAGTTGCCAGAGGTGAAGAAGTATGCAAATAACACCTCTTTCCACCCATGTATTTTTACAACTGCAAAATATTTCCATAATTTCTGTATGATAGAAGTCATAAATTGTCCTGTTGGGAGCCCAAGACCTAAAGTTCTTACAAGTGCTTATATCAGCTACTTAGCGAGCTGCACCGGCCCCACCCTTGTCTTACGGCATGCGCCTTTAATGTGGCATATCGCGGCCAAGCCAGATTCAGAAACAATTCTTCTATCATAAGTGTGTACAGCGATACCCATCACCTCTTCTGTTCATCAAGAATTAGTAGTCTCAAAATTAACTTATGGAAAAAAAAAAAAAATCATAATAAAAATCACGTGGGAGTGGCCGACGCATCTCATGTTATATCTTGGTCCCGATCTTTCATTCGTTAATACTCAAAATTTGCTAGTTTTTTTATACATAACCTGCAGTAAATTAGAAAAATAAATGAATAAAAAAACAATAAAAAAGTGAAAAAAAAATAATAAAGTAAAATATAATAAATAAATAAACACGGGAGCACTAGTGACAAAGTATGCCAAGCCAGAGTAAATGTATCTTAAAGATGAACGGTTCTTTCCGGCTTACGTCTACTTTCTCCTTCCATCCCCTTTCAAAATGACTGAATGAATGAATAAAGAAATCAGCAATAAAACAAGTAAATTCCCGACCCTAGATAAATCTATATCTTCTCCGCCTGCCCCTGAACCCCTCCCCCACCGTCCACTCCCGAGGCGTGGATGAATACCGCTTCTGACTGAGAGATGATAAAGACCTAATTACGAGTCTAGCCACTGTAAAGTGATCCGGGATTGAATTTAATCCTGTCATACAACACGTTAATCTATGTATTACAATATTTAAGATTGGTGTAAAATTGTCTTTTGCATATATCGAAATTCTCTCTCTCTCTCTCTCTCTCTCTCTCTCTCTCTCTCTCTCTCTCTCTCTCTCTCTCTCTCTCTCTCTCTCTCTCTCTCTCTCTCTCTCTCATGCATCCACTCTTTCATTCAGCACCGAGCAGCTGCGGTCAATCCCCTCGGCAAACACTGTTCAAAATCGGTAACTTTGGGACTAATAACACAAAGGCCGAGCTGCGCGTGAGATTTTTCTTCTTTCTTTCTTTCTTTTTAAGCGCTTGTAAACTTTCATTTTCTGTATTTCTACATGAAAGGAGAGACTTTTTCCCCTCTGCCTCCATGGTCTGAACGACAAGGCTTCCCGACGATTAAGCCTCGCCACGTATTCACTCCACAGAAGGGACAAGACTCTTGTACTGCACGACCAGCTTTTAGCATGAATGAAAATTGATGGAGATGATAGAGCCTTCACTAAAGTCGACGTGGTAGAAGTAGAGATACTCGTATGAAATTTTAGTGAATAATATTCTAGAATGTCTAATGTAGAGGAGGAAAGTCAGTGCGGTGTTATGAAAAGTAATATTTTTGGGGGAAAACGAAAAAATCTCCTTGATATATTCGTAACAACTAAAAGATTATGGTAAAGTCAATAATATAATTGAAAATATAACTGAACATTTTAATACGTGTAATGTAGTCACTTTGATGAGCAACACAATCAACAAGATTCAAAGAGATCAGGAGGGCGTATAACATATAGAAAAAGAAAAAAAAAACTTTCATATGAACCATGATAACTGAAGGACTTGGCGAAAAAGCCAGACAAGAACTGAGAAGAATGAGTTGAGTTTGGACGAAGACAACGAAAAACTATCAGAATCGATGCGTCATAAATGTGAAGTGGTGCAATTTCGTTGATAAATATACAGAAAAGAAAGAAAATAGATAAAACAAAAATATAGCTTAGAAGTAACTACGAGGGAGGGCAGGGAAGCGGAACACATAATACAATTAACAGTCTGACCGGGTAGAGTCGGCAACGGCAGCAGCACAAAACAGCAGAAAATAAGATACGTAACAAGCCACTGACAGACTAATCCATCATCCTAATTACTTTCTATTAGCTGGTAATTTGATCAGTACTGTATGTCTGACCTAGAAACGGAAAGAGAGAGAGAGAGAGAGAGAGAGAGAGAGAGAGAGAGAGAGAGAGAGAGAGAGAGAGAGAGAGAGAGAGAGAGAGAGTGTGTGTGTGTGTGTGTTTCCAGTAGATCCAAAAAGCCTCCATCAACCACATCAGGATAAACGGAGTGGAAAGTCAAAATCTGGCCTCTCGACCTTCACATAAAACACGACTTTCATCCTTGTCTTGACACACACACACACACACACACACACACACACACACACACACACACACACACACACACACACACACACCATGAGACAAACTTTAGCTGCTTTGATCCACACGATGCAAACTGGTGTCAGAGCTTTACTATCACACCACTTTTTTTTTGTTACCAGTGGACGTATTGGCATTGTCGGTGGCGGCGGCAGTGGTGCGTGGTCCTGGCGATGGTGGCAATGATGAATATTGAAACTAATGATGCCAGTGGTGGTAGTGTTAATATCAAAGTGGCACCAGAACAAGGCTGCGGTGGCACTGCATTCTAATCAAGCAGTGCCAGCATTATCATCACATTATCAGCTATTAAGCCTTCAAGGTGTGGAGAAGATCAGGGATGTATGGTATTTCAGATTAATAACATAACGTGAGCTGGCAAACGTCAGTGTCTTCAGGAAGTGTTTGCTGGCTGCGGAAAAGCCGACGGAGGTTCACAAGATAACTTTCTGTAGGAGATTCCACGCACGTGACTTCATCTTTTCTGCTGGGAGTTTTCAACGCATTAGTATTAGGAAAGGCTTATTTAAAACCGTCTTCAGCAATGCCACGCGCCCCGCTGCGAGATCTAATTAGCTGTCCGGGCAGAGAGAGAGAGAGAGAGAGAGAGAGAGAGAGAGAGAGAGAGAGAGAGAGAGAGAGAGAGAGAGAGAGAGAGAGATTAACTGCAGCTTACCCCTTTTTTTCCCCCTCATTTCTATTTCCCCTGCGTAGCCAGCTTTGTCTAGGTACTCCTCTAATGTACACCAGTAATCTCAACACGTCTAACACCATGGATCACCACACATCCTGTATTCCATTCCTACCATGACACCAGCTCCTCTGCACCACGCAACACCATGCCCTCCCTTACAATTATCCCGACTCTGATGCACATTCACTGCTCCACACACAGCCATTCAACTTAAACCTCTACTCTCTCCCCATCACATTTTTTGCAGCAGCTTCAACAGGTGAAAGCTCCACCCTTCCGTAATGGACGAGGCTTGATATATTAATCTGTTCAGGCCTTTGGATAAAATCATATTGCGAAGTTAATGACGCAAAGGGAATAAGAAACACACACACAAACACACACACACACACACACACACACACACACACACACACACACACATATACACACACACACACACATATACAGACCGAAGGGAAAGAGGAAGGAAATAAGAGAGAAGTTAAGGATATTCTTACGTTAATAGCAATAATATGTGAAGGTGTAATTATTGCACACTACGTGGCTATTAAAGTTAATTCCCAAAGATGAAGAGCATACTCTTACACACACACACACACACACACACACAAACACACACACACACACACACACACACACACACACACACACACACACACACACACACACACAGATACGTAGGATTCTTTCTCTCATTTCATTAAAAAAAATAATGTTATGTTTCGTCGTCAATAGCCGCGGGTTAAGAAAGTCTTCTAAGACAAACAAGTGAAGCTAGCGAGAGGGGGCTAATATAAAAAACTTCCATTACTTTCCACATTAAAACTTCACCTTAAGACAGGTTTAAACTTCGCCAGTAATCATTCTTCACATGTTTTCTGGAATAAAAATGCGAAATAATCAACGAGGGTATCTTGAAATTTTGTCGAGGAGGGCGTGAGGGAAATGTTGAACAGCAAGTAATAATTATATCAGACTTGAAAGTGAACTGTGGGTCTTCTTGGAGGATTCACTGGTATAATGATTAAACGATGTTTTACTTATTGCAACGAAATCGAGACCCCAACACACACACACACACACACACACACACACACACACACACATACACACACACGGTCACCATATTATGAGGTCATCCTTACATGAGTGATACCATCCCATCCCGTGCAGTCCTCTGTTCCTACTCGCGTTGCCTGGCGCTGCATCACACACACACACACACACACACACACACACACACACACACACACACACACACACACACACACACACACACACACACACACACACACACACACACACACACACACACACACACACACACACACACGCACCATCCCGGTACGAACTCGGGCGGAAGATGCAAAAACCGCTAACTTTCAGTAAACTAAATTGACAAACACACCACCATATCAGATGTAGAGATAAAAAGACAATCCCTAAGGCTGAGTAGGAATTAGGTCAAGCCCCAAGACACCGCGCATCCAGTACTACCACTCTCCACTCTCCAGCCGTCACTTACCCTTCAGAATAGCGTCACCCACGAAGAGCTTCCCTGTGAGATCCGCCGCCTGGTCCTTGAAGATGCGAGAGATGAGAATTGGAAGCTTGTGTTCAGCGCCTCCCTTGATGCTCAGCCCAAGTCCCGACGACCGCTGCCGGATCACCTTCACCCGCCGGATCTGAGGATGCAAAGCAGCTTGAGATGTGGATCAACTCAGGAAGGAAGAAAGAAACATGCAGGGAGTCTGGGGAGAGAGGAAACATGACATTAGAGAAACAAAACAGAATATGAAGCTATAAAAGTAAAAAGTAATGAAATAGCAGAAGGGTGAGAAAATTTAATTAATAGCTGAAGGTGAGTTGATTGCCTGAAGGAAGACCTCCTCCTCTCTCCTACAAGTCTTCTCTGACGGCAAATATTCCAAGATTAAGTTAATTAAGAGTCAAGTGAGCTCAAGCATCTCGGGCAGAAAACATACGTGGCGGTGTTGCCTTTAGTTTGAGTGAACTCTGCACCGCTGCCGGTAATAATGCTCCGGCAGAGACTTGGCGAATTACAATAATCTTTCCGTCATCGGCGGCAGGAACGGCATAATTGGCGGCATGATTGTGTCCGAGGCGGGATGGAGGCATTGCTCGTGACAGGATGACAGCAGTGATGGTGCTCGTCAGTTATTAAGCCACCGTTGACAGTCTTCAATTTCCTACAGCTTGACATGGCTTTTGTATTCTTAAATAGAGGGAATAACACGAGTCTACATAAGCACCGTGATATTTCAGTAAATATAGGAAGAGCTGCATGCATGACGAAAGGGGAAAGAGGAGTGGCAGAATGTTTTCAGTATCGTCCCCAGTTTACGCGGGTCGTATCCGCAGAATATGTCCATAACACGCAGCCGGCAATCCTGTCACTTCAAACGACAGACGCCGAGTGATTGATTCGCCGAAGCACCGCTGCCGACCGTCTTCCGGGACTCACTCCCCTCGGAACTTGCCGGCCTTCCTGGCCGACTGATAACACGGAGGCATATCATTCCTCCTGTTAATGCCTCCCGGCTCTTTGTGCGTGTGTGTGTGTGTGTGTGTGTGTGTGTGTGTGTGTGTGTGTGTGTGTGTGTGTGTGAGAGAGAGAGAGAGAGAGAGAGAGAGAGAGAGAGTGAGAGAGAGAGAGAGAGAGAGAGAGAGAGAGAGAGAGAGAGAGAGAGAGAGAGGGGGGTTTTATTAACATTAAAGTGTAGTTAAGGAATATTAAATATTTGTGGAAAGCTAAAAAGCTGAGAAAACAGAAGCATGGGTAGCGAAAATCATCAGCAACGAACGCTTGAACCTTCCTGTGAGGGGGACTTGCCCAGCGGGTGGAGGACACCCATCCTTCACAAACACACCGCTACTGAAGCCAAACTGAAAGAGAAAATGGAATACTGTCTTATCTGGTTACTGTAGCACGTGGTCTTCTCTTTCATTATACCGACAGGCTCCTCTGTCCTCTTCATCACCACACCACCTACCTTTCTCGCCCCTTCTTATTGCGCCCCTCCCCTTCAACACACTCCCCACTACTCCACAGCGTTCATCACCACGCCCATGCCTCACCACAACAGACATCCCACCTCACCATACCAAGTGCCTCTGGCTCATTACACCAAACCCCATTACCTCACCGAACTAAACTTCTCTGCCTCCCCACACCTCCCCATTCCGCCCTTCCCTCACTACATCTCCACCCTCACATTCCTCAAACACCTGCGTTCGTTCCTTCCGCTCCGCTTCTTCAGGTTAATTCGTCATGGACGTAAAAATGAGGTGCGGAGGAAACTTTGCTCACCACACACCTCAGATTGATTAATGGCGAATAAATGTTTACAAAGCTAATTAATATCTAAGCCATCCCACAGGTAGGAAGACTTTTCATAAAAAAAAAAAAAAAGTTAATAGAAACATTAACGATTAATATTGCACTCTGAATATGATGGCATCTCTATTGAGTATGAACAAGCCGTCATGAGCCAGCCAAGGTTCTAGCCCCAGCGCGGAAGGGCAGACCACAATTCTCTCAACTTCTCCCTCCTGCAGAAGTTGGTAAAATATTTAACTCTGATTGGCAGTGACAGTACGATATTTACTGCTCGATTTGAATAATTCGAACAGATTACTGGTTATTACAGAGCAAAAATATAACCATAAACACTAAAAAGTTTGGACTATTTGATCGTTTCTTTTTTTTTTTTGCTTGTACTGTTTTTTTCGAAATTGTACTCTTAAAATTCGCCAAACCATTTAATTGGTTATGAAGAAGCCATAGAAGTTAAAAATTTAAGTATCTATCGGGAACGGCCGGGAAATGTAAACAGTGGTGGTCTGGATGCCGCACAGCCTCGCTAAAGAGCCACACGTGTACCTCCATCCATGCACACGGGTAAGCCCTACAAAAGGAATGTCATATAACTTTACTAGAATTACTCGTACTGCTAATGTGCACTCCCTTCAGAGGTTTGTTACTGTACTGTTTAAAACACTAAGTGGCGGAGTATCTACAGCAGCTTAGCATGAGCTCCGTCCCTCCTCCTCCCCCGTCATGCTTTGGCTTTTCAGTCAAGAGTAAACCTTTTTTCTCTTCCATCAATAATCTGAAAGTAATAACCATTCCTGCGAGTTTTTGAATAAATGCTATAATTTCCTAAATAGGACTTTTTTCTGGGAATAGGTGAATTTATAATGGACTCCTGATTACAGAAATAAAAGAATCACTCACGAACAAACATTGGATTTTCATTTCCATATCTTCTACCTGTACAGCAGATACTATACACTTACTTAGCTTATTGTATTCACCCTTGATCTCAGTCTTGTGACCAGGGTTACTTTCATACTCACTCAAAATGTTTCTTCCTAGTACACGCAGGGCTTAGATACCGGTGTAATATTTCGTATTCCCATTATTTATGTATAGATTAAGCAAGTAGTACATTAGTTCATTTACTGTAGCTTATTTTTAACCACCGAGATGTCGCAGCGGTGTACGGGTAATGGAGAGGGCAGCTACTGTCTACTTAGGGAAACATCGGAGACTTGTGTTGGAAGCATGACCCCTTAAAGGCGAGCAGCTGACACTCATCCAACTCAACTGTCTATCTATTGCCCACCACAGCGGATAAATGAATGAGACTATAAACAAAGCTACAGGCCAACCGTGATAACTTGAAACTAAAAGTGATATTTTCCGATAATTCATTTCCCACAACATCTACGTACATCACATTCCAAGGTCCTGCAGACAGAGGAAGCACCGCGGTTCATGATTTACATCCCAAATTTGCACATCAATCCCGCGCTGCCTCCATCACTTACCGTTATACCTGCGCTCCATTAACGCCTCTAACTAAGAGTATTCCGACCCGGGAGGAGGCAACTACGGGAAAGACAGAAATTAGCAACGAAGTTAACAACGTCAGTCAAGCCTCACCAGACTTGCAACGCTCGCGCGGCTCAGCAGTTCCTTGAGTGCAGTACTTGCTCTCTCTCTCTCTCTCTCTCTCTCTCTCTCTCTCTCTCTCTCTCTCTCTCTCTCTCTCTCTCTCTCTCTCTCTCTGTTGCTCTGCGTCAAGGGAAATTTTGTCAATGTCATATCTTGTTAAGCGAGCGTCGCCTAAATGATATCAGTGGTTGAATGTGACGCTGCCTCACAGTCCTGAAGGCTGCGGTGGCGGCAGGACGGAGGTGGCGGAGCACGGAAGCTCATGTGTGAAAAAATATTTGCACTTTCCTGAAGCTGCGACAATTATTCCTGGGATACGATCAGCTTCGAATTCGTGCCAGCCAGACGCGACGCGGTAACAGCATGGGTAATGATTATGCAAACACCGCCAAATGACAAAGCAAAAAAAACATGCCGGTAAATTTTAAAACAGTTTTAAAAAAATATATACAGTTTGCTTTGGAATAACTCGTGCGTCATTGTTTGAGTAATCTAAATGAAAACATGAAAAGTCAACATTCCAGTAGCAGTGAACATTCCCCTAAATTCAGGCGGCATTTATGATTTATAAATGTACAGAAAAGTTATGGTTAGGGGGAAAGTTACGATCAGAGGGGAAAGTTTTGGTGCGGGAGAAACACCGGGCTGGGACAGGTCTCCTCGTGCCGCCACACTCATGTAGACAAGGAGGCAAACCGGGCCTCCTTTCCACTTTGTGTCCGCTCTTGTTAACTTTATTTTGAAGTTGTTTTTTTTTTGTTTATCTCCGTGAAAGAAAACCGTCATCATTCCCAACCTACACACACACACACACACACACACACACACACACACACACACACACACACACACACACACACACACACACACATTTTTATAAAGCTAGCTGTCTTATTCTTTTTTACAAATCACTGAGCTAAGTAATCACAGACACACACACACACACACACACACACACACACACACACACACACACACACACACACACACACACACACACACACACACAGTCACAGCATCACTCTAGAAAATGGGAGATGGCCAAGCTTGGAATAGAAGCAAGAAAAAGGAATGGATGAAGAGAAAAGATGATGGGACGAGGATCTGAGGGAGGAAGAGTGACGCAAGAAACACACACACACACACACACACACACACACACACACACACACACACACACAGGCACTCAGGTCACGAGGTCAGAGGTCATGTATGAAGTGAGGAGTAATTCCCCCTTAGGTTGCCATGACAACGGTGAGGGCGTGATGGAGACCCTAGGGCGTGAAGCGTGAAGCGGCAGGCAGCGTGAATGTGGGGGCGGGGAGGGCTGGAGGGAGGGAGGAAGGGAGCGTGGGAGAGGGGGAGGGAGGGAGGAAGGGATAGAGAATGCAGTGTGAAGCATTAATTAATGACTATAGTGAAAAACAGAGAGGAGGAAAATTAGCGAAAACGAGAGAGAGAGAGAGAGAGAGAGAGAGAGAGAGAGAGAGAGAGAGAGAGAGAGAGAGAGAGAGAGAGAGAGAGAGAGGAATGGGGGCACGTAGATAATATGATGTGACAGTTATGTCCTAATCTGTTTCTCTCTCTCTCTCTCTCTCTCTCTCTCTCTCTCTCTCTCTCTCTCTCTCTCTCTCTCTCTCTCTCTCTCTCTCTCTCTCTCACGCGCACGCACCCATTCCCAGTCTCCAATCAGCCCAGGATTAACTCCCATTACCACCTACTTTATTCACTGCCTCCGCACGCCCCTTCCCTTCTCGAATAGTTTCATCTACCCTCCATTTGCTTTCCTCTATTTCCCACTAGCATATTTCCCTACTTTATTGCTTCAGCCTCTTTATTGACTCCTCCCCTGATGTACCTCGTCCCGGCCCACTGCCTCTCTCCTCTCCCTTCCACCATCAGGCACCCGCTGCGCCGTGCTTTGGGACAGAAAGGGACCAGCAGACCATCCTGAAACGTTGCTTAATTATTTGTTTACCTCGCCCCGAAGAAAACGGATGTAATGACGGAGAGGTGACTGAAAACGCGTAAGGAATAAGAACTCCTACTTGCAAGTGAATCATTGGTTAAATGTCATGGTCTGTTTGAATTTATTATAGGAAATGTCTACCCGTTTTGATTTAATTTGTCAGTATATCGGTGCACTGAAGGCTAAACGTGGTGCAGTAAAGGTTTATTTATCTGTCTACCTGCGTACTCATCTATTTGTCTGCTTCACTATCTCTCTCTCTCTCTCTCTCTCTCTCTCTCTCTCTCTCTCTCTCTCTCTCTCTCTCTCTCTCTCTCTCTCTCTCTCTCTCTCTCTCTCTTACCATATATCTCTAGCTACAGTGAAGAGTAAAAAGCCCGAAAAAAAACATTCAATCTGTTTTTAGGATGCGCACCAGGACTGTTCTTTCAGCACGCAGGGACAACCACACACGCGGGGAGGAAAGGCAAGGCTGCACACTTTGCCAGTCCACTACAGTATAAAGGGTCAGATAATCAATGTATTGGCTTAATTCCGCAATTATTGGATAATGAAAATATACATTACACGTGGTGCTGAGCGTCGCGTCTTGTGCATCGGGCTCTCCGTGACTGGGGCGTATATTTAGTTATCTATTTAGGTTAGGTTAGATAAGGTTAGGTTATTTAGGTTAGGTATGGTATGGAGTGTTTGATTATTTACTACACTGAGAACTAGAGAGCAAAGTAATATAACTGGATGATATTCAGAGAGAGAGAGAGAGAGAGAGAGAGAGAGAGAGAGAGAGGGCGGATTTATTTCAGTCAGGCATTCTCAGTTTTCCTGTAACGAATTAAAACCTTCATTATCTCCACGCTCCTCTCCGGTTCTGTCTCGGGCGAGGAAGCACAGGAGCATGCGAACAGGATCATTATTATTCCAGCAGTCCCGGAGCCTTCCTAGTATTAAATTGCTGTACGTGTCTCTTGCTCTACAGACTTAATTTTCGATCATTACAATTTAGCGCCTTAATTTTTCCATTTTTCACCAAACTTTTATTTTGAAATTCGTGCTCGGAGCGTAAAAATGCAAATTTACTGGATCCCCTGGGCTCTTTTGTGATAAAAACTTTCCGGGTTTTCTCCTGATAGCATCGTAAGACCGAATGGCTTCTACAATTGTGCTGAAACTCCTCGTGGATTTCTCAGTACCTCACCACCTTTACTTGTTGCCTTCTGTAAATGTTGCTTAATCTGCAGATACTAATGTGAAGTATAATTATAAGTTGTCTTCATTTCTTTTAATATCAACGTGCCTTTGAGAGAATCCAGTGATAAGGAAACATGTAACTAATCTTGCTAATTATCGCGTTAAAAAAATAAAATAAAACTTGTCCATTTATCTTTGCACGCAGTTAAAAATAAATAAATAAATAAATAAATAGATACTTGACACCAGAAAAACCTCCACTGAGATTTTTTTTTTTTTCCCCCACAATAATAAGTACGCAAATGCCACAATGTACACTTGGGCCCCGCATTGCACCACCACCACCACCAGCCCTGTCAGCCACACTGCTTCCACTGTTCCCCTTTATCGCAAACACACACAAAAAAAAAAAAAAAAAAACGCAACCCGCCGTATATTCTCCACATTCATATATATCAATGTGGCATGAATCACTTCCGCCGGGAAATAAAGCCAATCAAAGGTGATGCATGGGGTCAATATTGCTGCGGGAATGAATATTATCGCCACGTGCCCAAATCTACCATTACACCGACACATGGATATTTCTCCCTTCATAACACGCGACAGGCTTTTCTGCTGCCTCGATACATACCACGTGACGCCCGATAACCTTCAAGTCTAAGGGCCGAGTAGTAGTAGTAGCAGTAGTAGTAGTAGTAGTAGTAGTAGTAGTAGTAGTAGTAGTAGTAGTAGTAGTAGTAGTAGTAGTAGTAGTAATTTTTGTTGTTCTTGTTGTTGCTGCTGTTGTTGCTGTTGTTGTTGTTGGTGGTGGTGGTGTTGTTGTTGTAGTAATTAGTTGTAATAGTTATTTTCATGTTCTCAGTTTGTTAATTAATTGCATGTCTTGTTCTTTCCGCGGCCCCGCTACTAAAGATCCACTTAATCTCAACTTTATTCTGTCATTCTGTCTTTATTTCATTACTGTAAGTGTTAAACAATATTGTCACTGTTTCAGAAAGCCAACTACACCAGAATTATTCAATTACTTGAGGAGTAGGGCCGAATAATGAAACTGAAAGGGATGAAAGGACCATTCATTAATTTTTCTCATTGTATTGGCAAACACACACACACACACACACACACACACACACACACACACACACACACACACACACACACACACACACACACACACACACACACACACACTCAACTTTAAGAGCTCCGGAGCATCCTCGTGTAAGTCAGCTGATCTTTTTCTGCTCTATATTTCCTTATGTTCATATGCAATTGTTAAAACTCTGGAATCCTGCCTATCCACGACCTGGCACTTTTAAGACACAAGGATCAACACACCCTCAAAACACTAAACTGCCCAAACTCTTTCACGACTCTTCATGCAAACTTTCAGATAGTGGCAGTTAGTGGACTTTTTAGAACTCTTTTTGTCCTTAACAATTTTTCCTATTTGAAAGTAGTAGTAGTAGTAGTAGTAGTAGTAGTAGTAGTAGTAGTAGTAGTAGTAGTAGTAGTAGTAGTAGTAGTAGTAATAATAATAATAATAATAATAATAATAATAATAATAATAATAATAATAATAATAAGATGTAATCAAAAGTAACCCTTTCTATACACGTAGGGTGACACGACGGAGCCACAGAGGCGTGTTACAGGCAATGACAAGAACGCGACACTCCCAACCAGTGAACTGACAATCTTCTCACCTCAACACGTCGCCGCTTTAGTCTTATAAGAAACTACAGGATGTTTATGGATTTTTAGACTCGTACTAAATTTACCAACTCACTTTTTACCAACATCTAAATTTAGTCATCACCTTCCACCGTTCTAACTCCCAATCTGCCTCGCCAATTTTCTCCTTCTGGTCTCTCATTTTCCCATTTAGCAAACTTTCACTGCTTTAACCACACCTGTTTCTCACCGTATCTTTACTTTTAGAATCTCTCCATTATTGCCTCAAGGTTTTGGCTGAGATTTGTTCGTAATAAGGACAAGTTTTCATAATTATTGTTTTGTACATATTCTTCCTCTGCTGTCATTTTCATCACGTCTTCTTTACCAAATAAATTTCTTTGACACATTTTTGTTCTCTCTTCTTTCACTAGAATTCCTCACTTGTCTGAAAAATGCATATGTATGCTTCTATTCTCGTCCTTCAGAGTATTAACGTCTTAATTAACTCACTTCTCTCATTCACCATCAATTTTCTGCAAGCCCCAGCAAATAGCTAGTTCCTTTAACTCCATTACTTCCCATTCCACTTTTTCTCATCTCCCATTTTCCGACCATTCTCCATGTTGTCTTCATATTTGCTTCACATCCCAGACTAAATCCTCCGTCTTTTATCAGATGCAAGAATTCCTTCATCCTTTTCCTATTTTCGACTTTCCGTCTCACACATTTTCACGAAAAAAAAGAAAAATCACAGTTTCACCTTTGCTTTACATCCTTCACACTTCACACTTCCTGCGTCCCTTTCTTTTACCGAATACAAGAATTCTCTCAACCTTTTGCTTTCTATGTTTTCCTTGGTTCTTTTCACGAAACTAAGCCTCACTTTCAAATAACTATCGCGAAATGGTCTCAGAACTCCACGCTCACCCTGATCTTTTCACCACCTTTACATCCACTAGTCTCTCTTTTCTCTCTTTTCCTCGTCAGTCAGGCATCATTCTCGCAATCATCGCCCGCCAATACTTCATTTTCTAATCAGCCACCTCCTCATCTCACACAGGGATATCTAAAGGCACGTGTCTCATTAGGTTCATCATGTGTGTTCTATCATTAATCCTCTTCACACAACGTCCTTTAGTTATCCTCCCTCGTTATTCCCTTCAGAACACACTCCTTATGAAGCAATTACTCCATCCCTACCATTGTCTTCTCTCTCTGCATCAACATTGACTATTAAATTCGCTCCCTATCTCTCTGCCTCTGCTTTATTTTCTTGCAACGTTCCCTCCGCAGTTCCCTTTCCTCTTCTGCTTTCTTTTCTCCCTCCATTTCCAAGTGCATGAGTAAGAATTGTTCTCTCTCTCTCTCTCTCTCTCTCTCTCTCTCTCTCTCTCTCTCTCTCTCTCTCTCTCTCTCTCTCTCTCTCTCTCTCTGATTATTATGATGATAATGATGAAACAGGACAAAGAAAATGGATGGAAGAAAGAGAATAAGAATGAGAAGAAGAAGAAGAAGAAGAAGAAGAAGAAGAAGAAGAAGAAGAAGAAGAAGAAGAAGAAGAAGAAGAAGAAGAAAAGAAAAGAAAAAAAAACGAAAAAGAAAAAGAAGAAGAAGAAGAAGAAGAAGAAGAAAACGAAAAAATAGAAGAAGAAGAAGAAGAAGAAGAAGAAGAAGAAGAAGAAGAAGAAGAAGAAGAAGAAGAAGAAGAAGAAGAAGAAGAAGAAGAAGAAGAAAGAAGAAGAAGAAGAAGAAGAAGAAGAAGAAGAAGAAGAAGAAGAAGAGGAAGAAGAAGAAGAAGAAGAGCAAAAAAGAAAGAATAAAACAACAACAACAACAACAACACAATAAAAAAACAAAAGAAGAACAAAAAAATGAAAAAAAAACATATGAATAAGAAAAGAGAAGAAACAGAAAACAAAAGAACACACACACA
This sequence comes from Scylla paramamosain, assembly GCF_035594125.1. NCBI lineage: Eukaryota > Metazoa > Arthropoda > Malacostraca > Decapoda > Portunidae > Scylla > Scylla paramamosain. The sequence continues at coordinate 9,800,814 of NC_087167.1, read as the reverse complement.
CACACACACACACACACACACACACACACACACACACACATCGAATGCGCACCTGGAAGCACCATCATCTTCTACTCAGGACTAATTACTGCAAACTCTGAGGAACCTTGAGAAATTACTAAACTTCAATAGCACAAGCAGCGAAAGAGGAGGAGGAGGAGGAGGAGGAGGAAATTGTGGAGAGGAATGGTTGGGTAAAGAGGGAAAGACGAACGCAAGAACGGAAGTTGGGTTGAGGAGGTAAAAGACGAAAGGTCGAGGTGGAAGGAAAGAAGGAAGATGAAGAGAAGGAGAAATGCAGTCCGCTCGGCTGGGAAATTGAAAGAAAGACCTCCTCTAATGAAGACACGAGGAGAAAGACATGAATGAAAGTGGAATGAAAGAATGTTGACTGGACAGGAAGAGAAAAGGAGACAAAAAGGAGAAGCAAAAAAGTCATAATGTGAAGCAAACAGAGAGAAAGATGAAGCTGGTTAGAGAGAGAGAGAGAGAGAGAGAGAGAGAGAGAGAGAGAGAGAGAGAGAGAGAGAGAGAGAGAGAGAGAGAGAGAGAGAGAGAGAGAGAGAGAGAGAGAGAGAGAGAGAGAGAGAGAGAGAGCAAACAGGATACAGGCACGGAGGCGGACGCACAAATAAAAATGGAGGAAGATAGAGAGAAGACAAATATAAACGCGGAAAGAGAGAGAGAGAAGAAGACAAACAGGAGAGCGGCAGCCGGCCACACCAAGACCACGCCAAGAAAGGCCATTAGCACGCCAGGTTCAGCCTCCGTGTAGGCGTGGCGAGCTGACGGCGACTCCCTTACGCTGCCAAGGTTCCAGTAGTGGCTTAATGGGGAGGAAGACATGGCAGAGAGAGAGAGAGAGAGAGAGAGAGAGAGAGAGAGAGAGAGAGAGAGAGAGAGAGAGAGAGAGAGAGAGAGAGAGAGAGAGAGAGAGAGAGAGAGAGAGAGAGAGAGAGAGAGAGAGAGTCATGGAATAAAGCAGTGGAAAATCTGGGACGAACAATAAGTGTGCAAATTATATAACTTAAAAATGTGTGTGTGTGTGTGTGTGTGTGTGTGTGTGTGTGTGTGTGTGTGTGTGTGTGCGCGCGTCTACATATGTATAAAACTAAATTAACAACACAATTAACGGAAACGAGTAAATGTCCACTAGTTTGATAATCTCATTAGCACAACAAAACATTCCGTTCCATCTTTGTTGTTGTTGTTGCTGTTGTTGTTGTTGTTGTTGTTATGGTTGTTAGAGGTGGTAGTGGCGATGGTCCATCAAAAAGGTGTGTGTATATGTTGTTGTGTTCGTTGCTACAGTCAATTTGTCTATTTGTTCACAGCCACCTTTTTCAGTTCTCGTCGTTCCCTCCACACAATTAGTGAGTCCGTGTGTGGCCATAAGCCGTGAGGGGAACAACCACGGAATTAATACTTAAGAGAAAATAGAATAACAAAGCGACTCATCCACTCACTGCCCATCACTTCTGTTCCTTTCAGGCAGCCACGCACACCCCTCCTGGCGCGGCAACTCCAATCGTTTTTAGTTTTCCTTTTCGAGGTTATCTATATTTTGCATTAAAAGCGTATGCATAAAATGTATCAGAAAATTCTATATAATAATCAGCGTTGTATATTATAATCGGACTTATCAGCAGCAGTAATTACGAAACAGTTATGAAACAAGGGCCTTACTGAGGTTTCTTCAAGTGCCAGAACAATAAGCTGGTTTTGCTTTGTTTTGCATGTCAGATTTCCCGCCCACCACATCTGCGTACAATCCCTTGAGACCTTGTTAGTCAGCCTGTTACTCCAGTTGTTACCTTCTCCTCTTGCCACATGTGCTGTTCATCATGATTATGCTCTGACAAAGACCTAACCTCCTGTTACGTCTTTTATCAATGCTGTTTTTTTTTTTATAGCTCTTCTATTATAACACTGCCTTCTCCATTAATGTTTTAGTGCTGTCCTTGACTCGTGTTTCCAGTGACAACGACAGCTTTCACATCCCAAAAAGAAAAGAAAAAAAGGTCATTGAAGTAGAAATACAATACTTATGGGTCTCGTGTTTCAAAAGATTTAGTTACAAAAACTCTCACGATTTGTGTAACTACAAAAAAATGCTATATGTGTTTTTCTTTTACTCGTGAGGATAGAAGGGATATCCTTGCGTGTTCGTTCGAGATATAGAAAGTGTGTGTGTGTGTGTGTGTGTGTGTGTGTGTGTGTGTGTGTGTGTGTGTGTGTGTGTGTGTGTGTGTGTGTGTGTGTGTGTGTGTGTGTGTGTGTGTGTGTGTGTGAGAGAGAGAGAGAGAGAGAGAGAGAGAGAGAGAGAGAGAGAGAGAGAGAGAGAGAGAGAGAGAGAGAGGACAAACAGACAGACAGACAAACTGGAACTTCGGCTTAGCTTTGACGCATTCAGGATCTGGCTAGACGGCAACGCGAAATGCAGCGACTCTTTGTTGGGGGAGTCAGGGAGAGACGGTCAGCTGGGAGGGCGGGAGGGAGAGATGGCTGGAACGTTCCCTGGACTGGAATGTGACAGTGAGGGCGCCAAACCAACACCCACCTATACTTTGGTCTCAGGGCGCTGTAGCCTTTATATAGAAGGGAATGGGATGCAGCCACCGCCAACCCTGCGTGCGTGGAATAGCCGCCATGGAGGTGTGCAGAGGGGGTGACGGGTGGCGTGACTGAGCCGTTGTGGGTCTGCCTGAGCGGCTTGGTCAGGGAAGGGGATCAGTCAAGTGTGTAGCCTCCCCGCTCCCCAAGTCAAGTAAATCCCCTGCATATCGCCTCAGCTCCGGGATATGTATGTATTCTCAAGGCTTTCTCTCTCTCTCTCTCTCTCTCTCTCTCTCTCTCTCTCTCTCTCTCTCTCTCTCTCTCTCTCTCGTTGGTTCTCTCTTTCCCTGGTAGCCTTCACACGTGCCTATCTCCCACTCCCCTCCCTCATCCTTTCACGCATTCAATTTTCTTTTTGGATTCTATTCCCCCTCCCTCTCGCATTCACTCCTTTTTCCTGCTCTTATCAAAGGAAAACATTTATTCTTTTTCTCCACACAACTCTCACCTTTTCTGTGCCTTATGTATCTTTCTATGGAGGCAGGTCCTTAACACAACACAGTAAGCATCCTTGTTTTCTCTATGGAGAAGCATCTTCCCTCTTATCTCTCACATAACAACCTGTCCTCTATTCTCTCCTTTCTCTGCCTCCTCCCTCCCTCTTCACGTCACTCTAGTGCTGACTACAGACCTGGGTAAAGAAGGCCACGTTAGGTAAACAACTGTGGCTATTTATGTCTTCAAAACAGCTTCACAATTCTTCACTACTCCAGGGTAACCTTTTCTTCTTCCACTATGATAGTCTTCTTTACGCATTACCTCATGTTTTCTCAGGGTGTTGTATGTCTAGAATACTGATGTTATTTTTATAATCGATGAACAGTATTTGTATTTTTTGTGTTATCTTGTTTTTTCTTGCTCCTTAGTTGTGAATTTAGTGTAATTTCAACTTGATTCAAATTTTATTATATATATATATATATATATATATATATATATATATATATATATATATATATATATATATATATATATATATATATATATATATATATATATATATCATGTACCGGAAAGACCGGTCAAAATAAAAAAAAAATGTTAGGAGGAGGCAGTAGACACCTGCCGAAACGATAATTACTCCCAGTGAGGTCTAAAGCACTGTTCAGGGGGTGCTGTGAACTTATCATTAAACCCAGCTGTGACCTCACTGAACGTTTCCCTTTGTGTCTCACAACACAAGGGGGTAGTCACAAGCCTGCCCTCTAAAGACAACTCTCTTCCTCCACACAAAACTACAAGCACCTAATAACACACACACCCTTCACTCCAAAAATTTTAAAATCATGGCGACTCCTACACCAGCCTCGGAGTCCCCATCTGGGGAGGGACCATAAATGTCCCCAGGTCGGACTGCCTTTCCGTCGACGACCCTAAGTGTCTTGACACCCCCCTCAACTTTTTCTTCATTAACTTCTGCAACATTCGCGGTCTAAGATCTAATTTTCAATCTGTAGAACACCACCTCTCCTCTTCTAAACCTCATCTTCTTTTCCTCACTGAAACTCAGGTGTCTGAGGCAACTGACAGTAGCCCCTTTTCTGTTCCCTCCTACTTTCTCTATCCTCATTTTCGATCCAAAGCTGGATGCTGCGTTTATGTGCGCAATGACTTAACCTGCTCTCGTGCCCACGCTCTTGAATCTTCCGAGTTTTCCACCATCTGGCTACGACTACAGAGTCATTCTCATACTAAATTTATCTGTGCTGTATACCTCTCTCCTAACTCCTCTGACTATAAGAAATTCTTTGACTACTTAACTTCCAAAGTGGAGCACATTCTGACCCTCTTCCCTTTTGCAGAGATCTCCATTCTTGGAGACTTCAATGTTCACCACCAGCTTTGGCTTTCCTCTCCCTTCACTGACCATCCTGGTGAACTAGCCTACAACTTTGCTATCCTCCATGACCTAGAGCAATTGGTGCAACACCCTACTCGTATTCCTGACCGTCTTGGAGATACGCCCAACATTCTTGACCTTTTCCTGACCTCTAATCCTTCTGCTTATGCTGTCACCCTTTCTTCTCCGTTGGGCTCCTCCGATCACAATCTCATATCTTTATCTTGTCCTATCACTCCAATCCCTCCTCAGGATCCCCCTAAGCGAAGGTGCCTCTGGCGTTTTGCCTCTGCTAGTTGGGGGGACCTGAGGCGGTATTTGCTGATTTTCCTTGGAATGACTACTGCTTCCGTGTCAGAGACCCGTCTTTGTGTGCTGAGCGCATAACAGAGGTGATAGTGTCTGGCATGGAGGCGTACATTCCTCACTCTTTTTCTCGTCCTAAACCTTCTAAACCTTGGTTTAACACAGCTTGTTCTCGTGCTATACATGATAGAGAGGTGGCCCACAAAAGGTACTTAAGCCTTCCTTCACCAGAATCTCATGCACTTTATATTTCTGCCCGGAACCATGCCAAGTCTGTTCTCCAACTAACCAAAAACTCCTTCATTAACAGAAAATGTCAAAACCTTTCAAGATCTAACTCCCCTCGTGATTTCTGGCATCTAGCCAAAAATATCTCCAATAACTTTGCTTCTTCTTCTTCTTTCCCTCCTCTACTTCAACCAGATGGCACCACTGCTATCACATCTATTTCTAAAGCTGAACTCTTTGCTCAAACCTTTGCTAAAAACTCTACCTTGGACGATTCTGGGCTTGTTCCTCCCTCTCCTCCACCCTCTGACTACTTCATGCCTCGTATTAAAATTCTTCGTAATGATGTTTTCCATGCCCTCGCTGGCCTAAACCCTCAGAAGGCTTATGGACCTGATGGGGTCCCTCCTATTGTTCTCCGAAACTGTGCCTCCGTGCTTGCACCTTGCCTAGTCAAACTCTTTCAGCTCTGTCTGTCAACATCTACCTTTCCTTCTTGCTGGAAGTTTGCCTACATTCAACCTGTTCCTAAAAAGGGTGACCGCTCTAATCCCTCAAACTACCGTCCTATTGCTTTAATTTCCTGCTTATCTAAAGTTTTTGAATCTATCCTCAACAGGAAGATTCTTAAACATCTATCACTTCACAACCTTCTATCTGATCGCCAGTATGGGTTCCGTCAAGGCCGCTCGACTGGTGATCTTCTGGCTTTCCTTACTGAGTCTTGGTCATCCTCTTTTAGAGACTTTGGTGAAACTTTTGCTGTTGCCTTGGACATATCAAAAGCCTTTGATAGAGTCTGGCACAAAGCTTTGATTTCCAAACTACCCTCCTACGGTTTCTATCCTTCTCTCTGTAACTTCATCTCAAGTTTCCTTTCTGACCGTTCTATTGCTGCTGTGGTAGACGGTCACTGTTCTTCTCCTAAATCTATTAACAGTGGTGTTCCTCAGGGTTCTGTCCTGTCACCCACTCTCTTCTTATTATTCATTAATGATCTTCTAAAACAAACTTCTTGTCCTATCCACTCCTATGCTGATGATACCACCCTGCACTTTTCCACGTCTTTTCATAGACGTCCAACCCTTCAGGAGGTAAACATATCACGCAGGGAAGCCACAGAACGCCTGACTTCTGATCTTTCTAAAATTTCTGATTGGGGCAGAGCAAACTTGGTATTGTTCAATGCCTCAAAAACTCAATTCCTCCATCTATCAACTCGACACAATCTTCCAGACAACTATCCCTCTTCTTCAATGACACTCAACTGTCCCCTCTTCTACACTGAACATCCTCGGTCTGTCCTTTACTTATAATCTGAACTGGAAACTTCACATCTCATCTCTAGCTAAAACAGCTTCCATGAAGTTAGGTGTTCTGAGACGTCTCCGCCAGTTTTTCTCACCCCCACCCAGCTGCTAACTCTGTACAAGGGCCTTATCCGTCCATGTATGGAGTATGCTTCACATGTCTGGGGGGTTCCACTCATACTGCTGTTCTAGACAGGGTGGAATCAAAAGCTTTTCGTCTCATCAACTCCTCTCCTCTAACTGACTGTCTTCAGCCTCTCTCTCACCGCCGCAATGTTGCATCTCTAGCTGTCTTCTACCGCTATTTTCATGCTAACTGCTCTTCTGATCTTGCTAACTGCATGCCTCCCCTCCTTCCGCGGCCTCGCTGCACAAGACTTTCTTCTTTCTCTCACTCCTATTCTGTCCACCTCTCTAACGCAAGAGTTAACCAGTATTCTCAATCATTCATCCCTTTCTCTGGTAAACTCTGGAACTCCTTGCCTGCTTCTGTATTTCCACCTTCCTATGACTTGAATTCCTTCAAGAGGGAGGTTTCAAGACACTTATCCACCAATTTTTGACCACTGCTTTGACCCTTTTAGGGACTGGCATTTCAGTGGGCATTTTTTTTTATTAGATTTTTGTTGCCCTTGGCCAGTATCCTTCCTACATAAAAAAAAAAAAAAAAAAAAAAAAAAAGAAATACCATTCCCTACAAAAAAAAACTATAAGTAGAAGAACAAAGAGAGAGAGAGAGAGAGAGAGAGAGAGAGAGAGAGAGAGAGAGAGAGAGAGAGAGAGAGAGAGAGAGAGAGAGAGAGAGAGAGAGAGAGAGAGGCCAGTTTATTTCTGTGTCCAGTATTAGACGGTCTATAGAAAAATAAATAAATAAAAACAGTGAAAAACAGTGATAGCCAAATCTCCAATTATGGAGATTTGGCAAGGAAAAAAAAAAAAAAAAAATGTTGAAAATGTTCTCCACTTTGGAAGTCAAGTAGTTACAAAATTTTCCATAGGCGGACAAATTAGGTACACAGTACAAATGGATTTTGTGAGTTACACTTAGCCAGACGGAGGGATATTCTAAATACACATGGGCACGAAAGCAAGGTACGCCATAACACATAAAGACACAACCTACTTTGGAATGAAACTGAGGGTTGAGAAAGTGAAAAGGAACAGAAAAGGGTCTGTTGTCGGTGGCCTCGGTGAAGATTTCAGTGAGGAAAAGAAAGTGAGATTTGGAAGAGGTGAGGTGTTGCTCCACAGATCGGAAGGAAGATCGAATATATATATATATATATATATATATATATATATATATATATATATATATATATATATATATATATATATATATATATATATATATATATATATATATATATATACACACTAATTTGTTTTAAAAGAACTCATACATAAAGGTTTTGTTATCACGGATTATATTTTTTGACAAAGTTTGTTAAACAAAGACATTTTCTAAGTCAAGGGAAAAAATGTTTATTTCTTTTTCCGCTCTTTCATATGCTGCTCTTCTCTTATAACAATGGACGTCAGTTATTTTTGGCAGCTACTTGCCTTGAAAGGCATGAACGGGTGGCTCTGATTAACTCCCATGCCGCTGACGTTCAGGACAAGTAAGGTAACAAGCCAGGGACACAGAGCTATACTGGCGTCCCTCAACACTAACACGACGTAAGAACGAGGGAACCTAATTTTCGTAAAAGCATTGTCCTTTATGCCTCCATCTAATACCATCTTCCTACGAGGCTAAATATACTGACAAAGGAAATCCATCAGCAGAGTGCGTCCTTCTGCGAGTCCCAGGCAGCCCGTCACCCGTGCTGATCACCTCCCGCGCTTTCTCACTGAGAATAAGACCTTTTCTCATAAACGCATTTAATATGTTTCAAAAATAAAGACGCAGCTCAGATACACACACTCAAGCCCTTTATGTAACCTGTGCTTATTGGAAATCCGCGAAGGTCGGCAACGGCACGCACCGCACGCATGGCAGCTTCGCACTGCCGCCGCGACATGGCCGTGGAAGTCATTAGTATGTTCTTTATTATTAATAGACAGTATGATGCTCAGGCACGCTCTCCCTAAATATATCAAATTCACAGAATCTGGTGGAATTCTCTTAATTTTCAACCAATACAAAATAGCGCCTCCAATCGCGTGCCTCGTGCTCCTCTGGCCGCACATACCCCACAGATCACATGACCATGTAGATCCAGGAGTACGTGGCTCCAGTTAACTAAGGTCTTATTCAGTTACACGAGTTCTTATCAGCTTCCTGTTTTGGAATACAATGCTTATCGGCATCACAGCGGAACACGATTATGGCATGTCAGTCTCAGCATGGTGTGTGAGCCGGGCAGGGCGAGGAATGTGGATAAGAACCAATTTACACGGGTGTTGCCAGCTTTCGTCTTTGGCGACACTGAAGAATAATTGCATTAGTGACTGTTTCGTTTGGCTGGGGATTCCCAGCTGCGTGTTCTCCCCTCACGGCCACCCGTGGAATATGAACGATATGAAGAAGTTACCGAAATGCTCAACGCTCACCACAAGTCCTGCTCAGTATCAGCTCAGCCCGTCCTTCCCTACCGCCGACACCATAACACCTGCATCTCACGCCGCGCAGCTGCAACACTCCATTAACCGCCAGTTGCAATGGAATAATTGATGAGACACCACAACCACCGCTATCACTACAGCGAGACAAGAGGCATACACCGCGGAAACAACACAACGCAATACTCCACTATGAAAAAAAATAAATAAATAAATAAAACACCACAAGTCATACTATGCTACGCGAATAACATTATAACATTTTTTAGTCTTCATATTTCAACTGTAATATTTTATGAAACAAAAATACATGAAGATTTTTCCCTATATAAACTGAGTGCGAGTTGCTTAATGTTTTTTTTTCTTTCACAATCGTTACACTTCAACCCAAATCCTTTGTAGATATCCGGTATTTTATTAGGTAATTCATCCAGATCTCTCTCTCTCTCTCTCTCTCTCTCTCTCTCTCTCTCTCTCTCTCTCTCTCTCTCTCTCTCTCTCTCTCTTACCCTGGCATCCGGACAGTTGTTGTCGACGTTCTTGGTGCTGATGACGAGCTGCTCCCGCTGCAGCACCAGGGAGTCCGAGGTGAGGATGAGCTTCACGGGCTGGGGCTTAGACTTGCCGTCGCTCACACTGACCAGGCCCGCGTGCATCTGCAGAGAGGGGTGAGAGGAGTGTTAACGGGCGTATATATAGGAGGATCACCAGGGAATACAAACCATACGAGTACAAGTGCAATAATCCGCGGCATACGTTATTTGTCTCTAAAGGTTAATCGAATGAGTTGATCAAATGTTCATTTATACCGTGACAAAAGTGACTTAATAATTCTAGTAGAAGAAGGTGACTTCTCTTTCTTTCGGTGTAAGTACATAATTCTCAAAAGCTAATAACTTCAAATCAACATAAAAGTATATGTTTAATATCCCAGTTTTTCTGTATTGAGATAAAAAAAAAATGGAAAGAAAAAAATAAGCTTGAATACTTGAATAATCTCTTACAGAGTCCTCAGATTTTCATCAGGAGCGTGTGTCTCAGAGGAGAACAACCGCTTCTGATTCAGAAACTTTTCTCTCGCGGGATTGGCGGCGCGAGGCAGACTAACGTGTCCTTTGTTGTTAAGAATTCATTCCTGCAGGAAAACTTTCATACAATTTACCAGCTCCTCTGTTGTTCTTGTTCCTTTGTTAACACTGCCAGTTTCTTGTCAATGGACACCCAAATCTTTGACTTAAACAGTACTAAGTTTAATTTTCTAGACTTCTAAAAGTATGTTCACTATTTCGATATGTGTGTGAGTGAGTTCAGGAGTCACTTACGTATATAGGAGGTGCAATACCCACATCATGTCAGGGAAAGAAACCATCGAAAATGAATGAAATAAACACTTTCCAGTAGCCTGCGTATTTTGTGTGTGAATATCGGGTTACATAAGTATTTCAGTTTTAATTGTGACAAGTGATGCAAACCGTTTTATCACACGGCTCACTAGTACTCACTTTACCTGATTTTAAATGGCATGCGTTTTATATATATATATATATATATATATATATATATATATATATATATATATATATATATATATATATATATATATATATATATATATATATATATATATATATATATATATATATATCAAGTTATTTTCGTATCATTTCATTTCATCGTGGCTTTTAATAATATTTGTTGTGTATTATTCCTGACGCGTGTGGCCAAGTAGCTCTGATGGTGCGGCGTCTGAAGCCTTTTACCACTCTGACTATCATTTACCAGTACTCTCAGTGATGTAAAAATGGTTTGTATAGAGAATAAAAAGAGGTAAATATTTTGTCTATTCTAAGTAACGGAGCCATTCAAGATGTTGTAGCACGAAAATAAGTGTTTGTAAGTCTGTAGGTGACTATGGAGACTCTCTGGAGGGAATTTTGTTTTCTCTGTTACAGAACTGATTAAGAGGTTGTAGTAAGAAAAATAAGCGTCTTTAAGGCTGTACGTGATCAGGAAGGAATTATCTACTAGTGAAGAGGTTCAATCGATCACGCAAGCAACTGTCAGGCCTGGTGGTTCCGAGGGACTCCCGCTGCGTCGCCCCAGCAGCGCTCCGTACCAGTGGTCTCGCGGCCAGGTCATCTCAACCACCAGCATTCCCCATAAAGCAAGAGATAAACAGTGGTATACGGTGGCGTGTCGTGTGGCTATTAAGTTGTCCGGTGACTAATTGTTATCCTGAGTCATTTGAATAATTTAATGATGCAAGAATACACGAAGAGGAGCTTCCACTGCAGCCGGTGGTAGTGGTGGTGGTGGTGGTGGTGGTGGTGAGTGTGTGGTGGTGGTGTGTGTGTGTGTGTGTGTGTGTGTGTGTGTGTGTGTGTGTGTGTGTGTGTGTGTGAGAGAGAGAGAGAGAGAGAGAGAGAGAGAGAGAGAGAGAGAGAGAGAGAGAGAGAGAGAGAGAGAGAGAGAGAGAGAGAGAGAGACTGACAGACAGACAAACAGACACAAATACATAGACAGGGGTAATAGAAAACCAGAAATGATGAACGATGCAAAAAAAAAAAAAAAATCAATGGAAAGAGGAAGATGGCAATGATAAAAGCAGCAGTATATGCTGAGTCGCCTCATCATTGCAATACAGAGTGACGCGTCCTGTTCGCTACAATTAACAGCACTTCACACGTGCCAACAAGGAGCATAATAGTGCTTTTAGTTCCCCTGAACGAGAGCTGCCGCTTGTCAGTACCTACCCTTCAGGGACCCTGTAATTACCGCCAGGGGGAAGGGAGTGTCAAATATGCATGTGTCAACAGTTTGGTAATTTGTGATTAAAATACAAAGTTGACTACAATGAAATGCAGAGAATAATATATACAAAAAGTTGAGAGAGAGAGAGAGAGAGAGAGAGAGAGAGAGAGAGAGAGAGAGAGAGAGAGAGAGAGAGAGAGAGAGAGAGAGAGAGAGAGAGAGAGAGAGAGAGAGAGAGAGAGAGAGAGAGAGAGAGAGAGAGAGAGCATATAATCAGTAAGTATTGCAAACTACTTTCAACAAGCAATTCAATAACTTTACGACAGGCATCGGAAAGTCATTATTGTGTGATATTTCCTCACCCAGCAACAATTACACACACCATAACGGGAGTGTTGTGCAGTGGAAATACAACACGAATTGTTATGCCTGAAGTGTGGACATTTTCAACATGTTTCATAAACGTAACAATAACTAACAAATCCATATACCATCGCCATGCTGCCCATTACTATCATGGCTATAAAGCGTGTTGGCATTACTGTGGTTCGCCAGCGCGTTAAAATATCCTCAAAGAGTGAATTAATCCATGAATTACTCCCTAATTTGTTATGGATTTGCGAGGGAAGCTTTCGGCATCACACATACGAGTAGCAAATTATCTAGATTTTTGGGGCAAAGGTCTTATTTTGTTTAGGTGGTCCAAATCGGTTTGCACGTCCATCTGTTAACCCTTTCACTGCGACATGAAGCAATTAGCAGCACCAGAAGCAATGCATGGAGTCTTTATAAACATCTACAAGAAAGTTAGCGATAGGAAAGAATACATGTTGCAATTTCTTCCCAGTTCAAAGATTGGATGTGGCTGTAGAACAAATAAAGATATCTCAGACTGATTGGTAATTAGGAAAAGGTGTACCAAGCAGCAGTCAAAGGTTAACTCTTTCGCCACACAGCTTGGTCTCTCAGTCTCAGATTTACTTTTTTTTTCTCAAGGTGATTTTTTTTTTTTCAGGGTGAGTTTAAAAGAATTTGAGTGTGAGGATCATCACGGCCACACTAACAACACAGGCAATGCAAGACTCACTTATTTAGGAACAAGTAGGACAAGACGAGCAGCAGCGAATACTGTGAAATTATTAAGACTAATCATAATTTTGCGAGAAAAGTATGACCATGTGCATCAGAAAAAGAAACCTAAACATAAAAATATAGCATTATGTTTCTCTTTTACTTTTTAATATAACAACGGCATCTGAATATAAAACATTTACAAAAGAAAACCCAGTATTTTACTTCCCTTTGTTCCTATATCTAAATTTGGACAATATTTAAAACAAAACAATAAATGTATTCAGAATCTGCATGACGTACTGTTTCTAATATTATTATTATTATTATTGTTATTATTATTATTATTATTATTATTATTATTATTTTCATAAACGCAAATAAAACAAGCAAGAAATAACAGTATCTTCCATTTGTTGTTTTTAGTTACAGCCTCAGTTTTCAGTTGCACACACACACAAACACACACACACACACACACACACACACACACACACACACACACACCAATGTACATTTTCAGTTTGTTGACTGCCTAAAGAATAAACCGTTTATTATTATTATTATTATTTTATTATTACACACACACACACACACACACACACACACACACACACACACACACACACACACACACACACACACACACACACACACACACACACACACACAAATTCTAATTGTTTAAAAAGAAAAATAACTTGATTTATAGAAGGCGTAAGAGTTCACCAAAAAATACAATGAGAAAATTATGATTCTTTCTGGGAGAGAGAGAGAGAGAGAGAGAGAGAGAGAGAGAGAGAGAGAGAGAGAGAGAGAGAGAGAGAGAGAGAGAGAGAGAGAGAGAGAGAGAGAGAGAGAGAGAGACTATGAGGAATAAAAAGCAACTTGAATAAAACGCAAAAAAAACAATATTAACAGTATGCTAAATGTGCCACAATACTCGACTCTAAAAAAATAAAAACGAAAGAAAACGAAAAAAAAGGAGTTAATTAATTACCCCCAAAGAGCAGGATGGAATGAAGAGTTGTAGAAAAAAATGAAAGAAACGTAATGAAAAAAAGAAAGAAGAAGAAGAAAAACAGTGGCAAGGAAAAAAAAGGCAAAATTCTCAAGGGCGGGTGAGGAGGATTTAAGTCAAGCGTGTCTATTTCTTTCTCATTATTTCCCTCCTATTCTCTTTCTTCCATATTCTTTTGTTTCTTTTTTCTTCTTTCTTTTGTTCTCCTTGTTTTCTTCTTCTTCGCCTTCTTTTCTTCTTCGTGTCATCATCATCCTCCTCCTCCTCCTCCTCCTCCTCCTCCTCCTCCTCCTCCTCCTCCTCCTCCCATCCATCACGTTTAATTACTAAGATTGAAGGCTGAGTGCCTCTCAATGTGGAGAGAGAGAGAGAGAGAGAGAGAGAGAGAGAGAGAGAGAGAGAGAGAGAGAGAGAGAGAGAGAGAGAGAGAGAGAGAGAGAGAGAGAGAGTAAACACAAATTAAAATACATGATTTATTACAGTTTTCAGTCCTTTTTAATCATTAAGTAAAGAGAAGTTAAGCCTCACTCCCTCCTCCCCCCCGGGCGTTTTTTTTTTTTTTTTTTTTTTGTTCAAAGCTAAATCCCCATTAAAACTCATTCTTACTGTTTTCTCTTCCGGGTCTCTCTCTCTCTCTCTCTCTCTCTCTCTCTCTCTCTCTCTCTCTCTCTCTCTCTCTCTCTCTCTCTCTCTCTCTAATTAATGTTCCAGACTGATTCTCAAATTATCACAATTCTTCTAATGGGTGTATAATTATTCTCCCGTCTCTTTGCTTCCCTTTCAGTAGTACGTCTTCTCCACGCCATGCCACGGTATTGTGACGCTGTAATTCCAAGCTGTATCTGTTGTAGCTCAAAGCACACTTGGAAACCGTAATTTGTTCTCTGTATATTCTAAAGTCAAGGAGTGAGCGGTCTAACTGGATCAGAGCCCGGAAATGTAAATGATAATAATACATGTTTTTATCGTCCTTTTTATCTTTTTTTATTCATTTTTATTATTATGATTTTTTTTTTTTTTTTTTTTTTACAGATTCTATTCCAGAAGCATTGTTCTTCATGACCAGTATGATTTTTTTTCCCCTATTGTATCCGCCCGCTCTGAATGCGTATCACAGTTATTTTTCATTTTTCGTTTGTTTTCGCATCGGTTTCCTGTTCCGAACGTGACCGAAGCACTAATGGCTCACGGCGCTTCTGTACCGACGTGAAATCATGAATCTAAACAAAGAGTGCGTCACGATAAAGGCATCGTGCTCTCTAAATAGCAACGATTCCCAGACAGATTTCCTCTTCCTCATCGCATATTCTGCCACTGAGTATTAACCTCCCCTATAAAGAAAAATGCTAATTCAGTTTCCGAGAGCATGTGAAATCACGCTCAACAAAAGTATTAATCTGCCACCTAAATGAGAACATGCGATCGAAAATGTATTCTAACGTTGCAATCACGACCACACATCCGGGAGCTGTTTGTGGTGGCGGGTGTAAGGCTGTTAAGCCAATTAGGGACCTCCGCCCGCTCAGCCGAAGGTCGATAAAGATTAAGGGATGCGTCTAGGGTGAGGGAGTCGAGGGCGTTGAGGGCGTTTCGTCTCCAGGCGGCGGCAGGCGAGGGAGGCGCTGCAGTGGGCCGGGACACAGACCACCACCACCTTCATTCACGTCCACCTCACGTCAATCATTGTAACTGGTTTCTGATTTCCAGTGACACACTTCTAAGCGCCTCTCAAAGCCATCGATATCTGCAGGTTCAAAACGCATCTTCACTAGTTTTATAGAGATTATATGGATGCTGCGTTTTTGTGGTAAGAGTGGAAGCTAAAAATATCTTCACTAGTTTTATATAGCTTATATGGCTGCTGGGTTGCCGTGGTAAGAGTGGAGGTCAAAGGTTAATTTTCTTTGTTTCCTCCACGGCATTACTGATCCGGCACTAACTGAGCTGCCCCTTGGTGGTGGTGGTGGTGGTGGTGGTGGTAGTTGGGGAGCCTTTTCACTGTGCCAGTACGCCGCGCCTCTCCATGGTGGATGATTATTTTTTTCAGTACCCGCAATGGGAAAAAAAAAGGCACTTTCTTATCTAAATCACCATCGGAATACGCAACTAATGACGTTCAAGCGCACTATTTTACTTTCATTATTATTATTATTATTATTATTATTGTTGTTGTTGTTGTTGTTGTTGTTGTTGTTGTTGTTGTTGTTGTTCTTTCTTTCTCTTTCTGCTATCCACGCCCTGATCAATAACTCAAACATTTTTGCAGGAATACTAATGTCTCCTAGTACACTGAAGTAACGACGAGTAGTCGCTGCTAAAAACTCATTCACAGCCCCAAGACAGTGACGGTGCACACGTGGACGTCTTTCTTTTTGAAGAAATGTATTTTGGTAGTCGTGACGTCCCGATGAGAGACCCGCACCGCTTGCATCTTTCTGGGAACACCACATGTCTGTTTCTGTCTTATTGCCTTTCTCTCTCCCCTCCCTCCAAAATCTCTCTCTCTCTCTCTCTCTCTCTCTCTCTCTCTCTCTCTCTCTCTCTCTCTCTCTCTCTCTCTCTCTCTCTCTCTCTCTCTCTCTCATTACTCCCCAGTTTTGGCAAAGTGAGTAGAGTTCATGATTAGGTCAAAAACTAGTTCTGGGAAAGGAATCAGCGAGCTGGCGCAAACTGCAGGACTTCTAATTGGAGCCGTGTGCCCGGCAGCCCCTCTTCCTCCAGGGCAGCGCGGGATGTGTTAACTTTACGATATCATTTCAAAATATTATGTTGCTTTAAATAATCATATATATATATATATATATATATATATATATATATATATATATATATATATATATATATATATATATATATATATATATATATATATATATATATATATATATATATATATATAATTGTCAGACAAAGCAACAATTTATTATATGTATGTAATTCGCACTAACAATGAAAACTGATATAATAGAATGATTACTACGTTTAAGGAGGAGAATTATTAAGGAAGTCTCAGAGAGAGTTCGGACATAAGATTACATAATTTCTCTCGACACTGATGTATGATAAGGAGAAATAAGCCTTAATAAGCAGGAATATACTAAATTTCAGCTCCTAGGAGGGACGAGAACCATCTTCTCTCCGATGCCGGAGGTTTAACTCATTTCGATTCAGTGGAGATTTCATGAAACTTTAATGAAAGCAGCGCCTATCCACCGAGTAATTTCGCCGCGCACTGCCTGCCACGCCTCATCACTGAGCGGCCCGGCAGCCAGAGCAGCGGTGATCAAACACTCCACCCTCACACAGAATGGTGGAGTTATCACGGCTGTAGCAATGCAGGCGTGAACATCTCCCGCAACAAGGCAAACTGAAACCTGCACACGCATATAGAAAGCATCCATCCACGCCGCCAAGACATCTGCTTCTTGAGAATTTATGACCCTGATCGGGGAAAGGTCCACTGATGAAAGCAGTAGTGATAATACGGAGAGAGAGAGAGAGAGAGAGAGAGAGAGAGAGAGAGAGAGAGAGAGAGAGAGAGAGAGAGAGAGAGAGAGAGAGAGAGAGAGAGAGAGAGAGAGAGAGAGAGAGAGAAATTGAGCAGCCTGTAGATAGCCAGCTAGTCCCAGATATGCCGCGCTGGTGACACCCAGGTCATCACGCTGCACGCACAACACACGCCTAACATGGCGACCTTGGACGTGCAGCCAACAATGACTTGATTTGTACTAAGTCCAGGAGTTAAAGGCGCCTATCTGTAACGAACCTCACCATTCAGGCGCCCCGATCGACCAACTTTAAGCAAGAACTACGCCTGACAAGAAATCTTTGTCACTCCTCCTCCCACCACCCCACATACATAAATGCACACAAACACCCGAGAAGTGTCTTTGTTATGGAGGTGTAATCAGTGCACTTGTCATTAAGAGAAGCTTGTCCTGTCACACACAAGAGCATAAAGAGGTGCAGTAAGCGCCTCCTGTCTGTCGCCGCTTTGTTCAAAAGGCTTCACGCCTTGCAGGGCATTGAAACAAAGAAGCAGCCTAACATTCAAGTTACAACACTTCTCCCTAGCCCACAGTCTTTTCCATTTTGATGTGAAGAATGAAATCTTTCGGTGTTGGTTTTCAGATCTGTGTAAATATCAAAGCTTTCATTAATCCCTTGAAGCTGGTCACTCCTAATGCCCCAGTCTGTTCATCCTGCACCAGTCAGAGTTTCAGCAATTTTCTATTTGTTTATTATTTTCTTTTTTGTCATTGTGGCTACGTCATTATTTTCCGAGGAATATTATATTACTGTGCACTGTAATTCTATAAACACTATATTGAATATCCTTTCATAAATTATGATCCAGCTTTTGTTATGAACTGAATATTTCCTTAATATATATATACGTATGTGTGTGTGTGTGTGTGTGTGTGTGTGTGTGTGTGTGTGTGTGTGTGTGTGTGCGTGTACATTCTCTATCTCTATCTCTCTCTCTCTCTCTCATATATATATATATATATATATATATATATATATATATATATATATATATATATATATATATATATATATATATATATATATATACATACTTTAAACATCGCCCTGAAAGCCCCACGGTAAACATTCGTTTCCTCCCTTTTCATTTGCGACAACCGGTAGTGGAGAGCAGCACTATGAGTGAGAAAATAAAAAGACAGTGATTGCTGGAGAAGCTGGTAAAAGGACAAACAAGGGATAGAATGTATCAATAAAAGAAAGGTCAGAAAACAATGGAAATGTTTTAATATTAAGGACGCCATATTGTTTTTGTTGCAGGAGGGTACTCATTCACTCGATCAGTCTGTCAGTAGCGATCAGGAGTGCGGACAAAAGGATTCAATCAAGTGAAAAAAAAAAAAAAAGTTCGTTTAATTTACGGTATCGCAATGAATGGAATCACAACACTAAAGGAATCATTAAGGCTACAAAAGCTCTATGGTGCAGAAGTATGTATGATTCATGGAAGCAAACTAGAAGGAAAGAATTGACGGAAAAAAACTTTTACTGGTGTGTGACATACCAAAGGAAACAAGAAGAAGGAATGTATAAAATAAAACAAAATAGCGTAGAAGCTGAGGAAAATTTTTAAAGAAAGCAACGACAGAAAAAGATAAGATGGTATCGCTAGGTTTGTCTGGCACAGAGGAGGGAGGAGAAAGATGTGGGAAGGTGTAAGATGAGATTGGGAAGTGTACCTAACAAGGGGAAAAATAGGACAAGCAAACAGGAGACGGAAGAAAGACGCGTTTAAAAGATATGTAAGAGAAAAAAGACTAAAAAACGCATGATTCGCGGCGAGAGAGAGAGAGAGAGAGAGAGAGAGAGAGAGAGAGAGAGAGAGAGAGAGAGAGAGAGAGAGAGAGAGAGAGATCTGGCATGGGGTTTCAAGACACGATAGTAAGAGATACACATTCAAGATAAGAATTTCAAAACACAAGCAAACAACGAAAGAGAGAGAACAACACTGGTTGGCGATAAACATGTGCATGAAAAAAACACGATGAAAGTGTAGTACGAATGGGGTTAGACTTAAAGAAGACACACAAGTAAGTAAGAAGTACGACAATAATGACTGAGGTGTGAATCAAAGGACATGACGCTTGGTGCTCTCAATTAACTGTTCCTCACATCTTGACTGTTTACTAGTTCGTGATCCCAGGCTGCTCCACACAAAATCCGGTTACCGCCAGTCAGGAATCGAGTTGTTGTTCGTGTAGTTAATCAGATTTTGCTTTTCTGCCTTACTCTGCCTCAATATTTTTCTTCGTTTTCTTTTACGCTTTGTCACCAACTTGCATTTTTTTGTTTCTATCCTCACTTTCGCGGACTGCATTTGCTACCTTTAAGTCTCCACTTAAGCTGGTTCTCTCTCTCTCTCTCTCTCTCTCTCTCTCTCTCTCTCTCTCTCTCTCTCTCTCTCTCTCCCTGATGGAAGGTAATCATTCCTTTCGCCCGGAAACCGAAAGATTTCCATTATTTACACTTCTATTTTGAAAGGGAAGTCCAAGTTCCAGAAAAAAAAAAATAATGTAGATTCTGTTCCTTCTTTGTCACTCGAAAAACAGCAACTGTTGGCCATTTTTCTTTTCAAAATCATGGACTGTCACCTACACACACACACACACTGAAAGCTTCTGTTCTATATTGGACGCCAGTAGGAGATAAGTCATATTTTGCCTGACAGTCAAGCAAAGCGCAAAATATTTTACTGCACAGTGAATAAAACAGGTATCCATAAAGGATGCTGAATAATTTCCCAAAGGAGAGACTATAAATGGAAGTACAATTTGTAAAATGCGTCTGTGGTGTGTAGTAAATGAGAGGACTGCCAGATGTACGAACGGTGCGTCCGCCTCCGCCTGCAAGCAAGCTACACACTCCGTATTTTGGAACCATTAGGCTAATGAGGGAGCAGGACAGACCACAATAAGCAAATTGTGGACAGTTCACGCTCCAGCCTCGCTCTAATGATGCGGTGATCTGTGAATTCACTCCAATCAAATAAATCTTTGCTTTTCCTGACACATTTATATATCAGAGAAAACAGTAATTATGCGGCGAGAACATAGAAATAAAGAACTCAAACGCCAAAGTAGTTTTGTCGATTTTAAGCTTGTGTACAGCCTGCAGTGAAATATTTCTGATATATTGGGCTTCCGATCACTGCCGGCGCTGAATTCATGCAGCTGCAAAGGCGGCCACACCGGCAGGAACGGAAGCCTGGCCTACGGCAGGCCGCACTGCGGGTCCTTCCTGGCGGCACCTTGAGACGCAAGGCAGAGAGCCGATCCACAGTCCGATAATACCTCTTTTCTCAAGGAACTTTTATTGCAAGACACAGTGCCGGCGCAGTACAGGCAACGCTAGTGATGGCTTTCTTTGTAGAATTTCTTTGTCTTTCACCATCGGCCTCTCTCTCTCTCTCTCTCTCTCTCTCTCTCTCTCTCTCTCTCTCTCTCTCTCTCTCTCTCTCTCTCTCTCTCTCTCTCTCTCTGAGAAACAAGTGTACTTAAAGGTCTTTTAACCAAAGCACCAATCAGCGACAACATTCTCGGGTGATTCAGAACAACAGAATCACCCACACAGCGTTACCAAGACGATGCTCGGATCACTGAGCGGCGTTATGAGGAAAGTTACGCTCAACTGGGGCTTTACACTTTGGAGCAGATTCTTTATTAAGCAATCACGGCCAGCACGACAAATACAGGTAGTGCCTCGGTGTTCCAAACTTCGGCGCGTTAACCCATTGCCTTGATAGTTCAGCTGGCATTTTCACACTGAACGTCTTCATACTTCAGTGAAGGCAAAGAGTGGAGTGGTGACATTTTCTTACTTTTCTCCCCGTGGATTCCTGAAATTTTATTCTTAAATGTTGTGGTGTCTTTTCTTGATTTGTTATTTCACTCGTGGAAGTTATTAGGACTGTCAAGGGTATTTTCATGATTCTAGTGATAATTAAGCAGGGATTCTGCATCATTAATGGGGAAAAGATCCATGAGAACCCGACTAATTATATATCTGTGGGCTTTGAAAATACTCCTGATGAGAGAGCACAGCGCTAATGAATACTGACCCAGTTATATCATTAATATACTACAGCTGAAAAAAAAAATATATGATTTGTATGCTTATGTCTCACTCATCGTCTTCTTCCTCGAAAATCGTCTCATTATCTTTGCTGAGATGAAACAGCCAAAATGAATAATTCCCACTTTCCAGTCGAGAGCAATGGTAAAAAGGAAAACTAGATCAACAAAACAACACAAGGAGCAGCTACAGAGCACTCGCGGGGAAGGCAAGAGGGGAGCGGAGGGTCGTGAGTAAATGACGGAGGCGAACAACGGGGGAAGGGAAGGAGACTGGGACACGCAGGGAGGAGGAGGAGGAGGAGGAGGAGGAGGAGGAGGAGGAAGAGGAGGAGGAGGAGGAGGAAGAGGAGGAGGAGGAGGATCCGTGGTTTTGGGGAAGGGGAGAGCAAGGGACTGGCCAAACACGCTTTAAAAAAATCAATAACAGTTATCTTTTTGAGGTACGAAAGGCAGGAAAGCGTACTAAAGCTCTCCCTCCCCACGACTTTTTCCTGCCTGCTTGCATCCTTCCCCTGTCCTCGTTGCTATATTTCTTCTTAAAGTTCTCTCTCACTTTACCTTCATATATATATTTTTTTTCCCCGCAAAAGTGTGTCAGTGGTTGGTTTTCTTCCTTGTTCCGCTGTCTGCACGGGCTGTGAAAGTTTTATCATATCTGTCTGTCTCCTGCCATCCTGCTTGAAATTAGTCGGTTTCATTTGATATCTCTCTCTCTCTCTCTCTCTCTCTCTCTCTCTCTCTCTCTCTCTCTCTCTCTCTCTCTCTCTCTCTCTCTCTCTCTCTCTCTCTCTCTCTCTCTCTCTCTCTCTCTCTCTCTCCTATTGTTATGAGCTGCCTGGGCCGCCATCCACACTCTATATACACATATTTGATTACGTGACCAGTGTTTTTAATTTCATAATGCCGCGCAGTAACGTAATTTCGACTGTAATATTTTATCGTGTATGTAACAAT
Organism: Scylla paramamosain; assembly: GCF_035594125.1. Classification (NCBI taxonomy): domain Eukaryota; kingdom Metazoa; phylum Arthropoda; class Malacostraca; order Decapoda; family Portunidae; genus Scylla; species Scylla paramamosain. The sequence goes on along the minus strand of NC_087167.1, from coordinate 9,778,530 downwards.
AAAGCTGACTTCATTGATCAATAATGCTAAATGAACTCAGGTGATGGACAAGCCCACAAGTGCTGCATCTCACTGTGCGACATTGCCAGACATTAATGTAACGAGTAATCCTGAGTCAGCTATTCATCATGTAATTCTTTGACCCATTATCAAGATCTTATCACCACCAGATTGGATATTACTCGTAAAATGTAGCTCTAAATTAATCATACACCATAATGTTGTATTCTTTGTATCAACCCTTTCACTTTGATAGGAGACAATTATCACTACCATATGCAATGTATGAAATCTTTATAAGCATCTGCAAGAAAGTTATGGGGTGAAAAGAGATAGATTTTGCAATTTTTACCCAGTTTAAAGACTGGATTGGCTGTGAAGCAAGTAAAGATGTCTCAGAGTGATTGGTAATTAGGGAAAGGTGTATCAAGTGGCAATGAACGGGTTAAGTTTATATCAATATTATTCTTTATTGTTTTCTATTAGTGCAATGCTTCTTAAATTAATTAAATTATAATTACATCGCACTTTTACTTTACAGTTTCCTGGAATTCTAGTGTTTCTTTTCTGTCTGCTTTCTTTTTATGCAAACTGTCAATAGCCACTGTGACACTGAAAATAAAATTCTCAGTTCTGAAAATAAAATCTTCCCCTCTCTCTCTCTCTCTCTCTCTCTCTCTCTCTCTCTCTCTCTCTCTCTCTCTCTCTCTCTCTCTCTCTCTCTCTCTCTCGCCAAGTATGACAATGAGGGTCGCTATACACATCCCCGATAATAGAATGAAGACTCGATCAAAGCTTCAGTATACAATCTGCCGGAGAGAGAGAGAGAGAGAGAGAGAGAGAGAGAGAGAGAGAGAGAGAGAGAGAGAGAGAGAGAGAGAGAGAGAGAGAGAGAGAGAGAGAGAGAGAGAGAGAGAGAGAGAGAGAGAGAGAGAGAGAGGAAAACAGGGTTCACCGGGAAAATGTGTTCAAGAAAAAAGGGAAGAAAAAAAGGAAAGAAAAAAACTAACAAAAATAACCTTCCCCGGAAAATAAAAGCAAGAATGAAAAAAAAATAAAATGGAATAGAAAAGAAGTAAACCATGAACCACACACACACACACACACACACACACACGGCCACTCATATTACCCACGGAGAGAGAGAGAGAGAGAGAGAGAGAGAGAGAGAGAGAGAGAGAGAGAGAGAGAGAGAGAGAGAGAGAGAGAGAGAGAGAGAGAGAGAGAGAGAGAGAGAGAGAGAGAGAGAGAGAGAGAGAGAGAGAAGGACTAGCCAATACTAATAAAAGTGACACAAGAAATTCGCACAGAGACAGACATAGAGAGAGACAAACAGGCAGACGGAGAGACACGAAGCTCAGACGGACTGCCTCCCCCTCAGCTGTCTCTGGTCGCCTCGGTGATTGAAAGTGAAGATGAAGGCAACTGATGGAGAGAGGCAACGGCGATGAGAGTGACGGAGGTGGCAAATGGGCGATGTGGGTGGCGACGGGAAGATGAGAGAAAGAGAGGGAGAGAGGGAGAGGGAGAGAGAGAGGGGGGAGGGAAAGAGGCAGAAAGAACAAAGGAGAAAGTGAAAGCCTCGAGTGCAATATTTACTTGATGTTGACTTTACTGCTTTTTATTCCTGCTCAGCCCTATCCAACCTCCCTGCCTCTGCGAAGACTGCCTGTAGCAACCCTCCTCTCTCTCTCTCTCTCTCTCTCTCTCTCTCTCTCTCTCTCTCTCTCTCTCTCTCTCTCTCTCTCTCTGATGACTCTTCCGTAAACACACGAAGTCCTCGCCTTCCTTGTTTCCTGGTACGTTTGTAGGAATCGTCTACGAAAGGTTTATATACCAGGGCAGAATTTGTACTCTGCATTTTCTTAAACTCACTCTCTCTCTCTCTCTCTCTCTCTCTCTCTCTCTCTCTCTCTCTCTCTCTCTCTCTCTCTCTCTCTCTCTCTCAGTGTGTACCTCGGTAGATAAATCTCGATTCAGAGAAAGAAGCTGAGGCGACGTTTCCTGCTGCGGTTGCTTTTCCTCCGTCTCTGGGTGTCTCCTTTAAAATCTACTTTGGTGTACCCGCTGCAGCTTATCTTCCGCGGTGTGTGTGTTCCTTGAGTCAAGACAGAAGCGAGCAAAACGTACCCCTGGAGATGATAACCGGACAGAATAAATAAAAGTTGGGACGTGATTTCCTGAGAGTTTTGTCGCAGTACTCCAGGAGACGAGCTGGGCTTCTTTCTCTCTCTGCAAAAGTTTGTGAAGTACATTAAACTCTCAGCATTTTCAATTTCCATGACTTGAATAATACATAATCATGATGAAGGTTTACACGTCATCCTTTCAGGTCTTCCTGATTATCGATTGTAGGATAACGTGATTATTTTTCCTTGACGTGTTGTTGTCTTGCTTTTTCTGTCCACTCAGCCACACTAGTATGACAGGTTTCTATTTAATTATATTTACGGAATGAACATCACACCAGAGGAAATTGTTCACTCGCACGTCAGCTTGGTTAGGTCTTAACTGATTCTGAACGAGGAGGTCTCAATTAAAACATAGACTCACATAAACTCCTCATGAATCGCTCATCCCATGCAGAGACCAACCAATCTATTAAAGGAAGCACAAGCAACAGCGCATGCTTGGCACCACCTCGGATTCGCAGCTTATGCAACATTCTCACTTTTGGTAAGTGAACGAAGTAGTTGCGAGAAATGTGTGACACGTGAGAGTTGATTTTCATCTGCGTTTAATTTCCTCATGTACTCTCTATATTCTTCTTCCTTAGTAACGCAGGGGTTGACCACCATCTTAACTCCCTCATCCCTTTCACTGGCAAACTCTGGAGCGTGTTGCCTTTATCGGTTTTTCTTCCTTGCTGCGCTCTGTAAGAATGTAGCATCGAAACCCCCTCTGGAACCAATTTGGCCTTTCTTTTTCGAACTTTTCTTCTTCATACCCTTCAAGAATCACCAATTAAGAGGTCTTTTCTATAGCTCTCTTTTCACAGCTCTTGGTTAATCTCTTACATATGAAAACAAAAAGTTTACCCACCAAACACGGACAAGGTGCGGGGATATTAACAAAGTTGATGCGAAGTAACGAATCTGACATGACGTCAACAATACACTGTGACGTGAAGGACTGAAGCTATGTCACTGGTCCCATGTGAATGTCGTCCAGCATTCCCAGGTATTTATTACAGTGCAAATAAACTTATAAGATAGTTTATCTTTAAAAATCTGGCACAACTGGCATCTCTACAATATCTAAGAGCATGGCTGACTAATTTTTAATCAACACAAGCTTAAGTCAGCTTTCCTTCAGTTTTGCTGTGTCTTCCAACGAGGCCAATTTGGGTACGCAGTTGATCCTGCTCTTCAGTGGGGCCTATTCAGAGCTTTTTGATGATGATGATGATGATGATGATGATGATGATGATGATAATGAGGAGGAGGAGGAGGAGGAGGAGGAGGAGGAGGAGGAGGAGGAGGAGGAGGAGGAGGAGGAAGAGGAGGAGGATTGTAATAATAATAATGATAATAATAATGGAAAAATAATAAAAAAAAAATTCCGCCTTCTTAAAGACCTGAACAATTTTAGGAGAGGAGTTTTAAGGGACGAGTATGGAGACACATCCAAAAGTAAATTGACCAACTTTTCCACATCCCTTCTCCACAAACTTTCAGAGGGATACAATTAAACAGGCAATAAATTCTTTTAAAGTCAACGTTTTTCTTCAACCTTTCTTAACTCCGGCGCGGCCTTCCTCCCTCCCTTCCTCCCGGCTTACTCACCGCCGCACGACCCAACCTCGGCCAGCTGGCGTGGATGGCTCGTTCCCTTGGCCTTCAGCGTCACCTACCTGAGGAACAACAAGACAAATACACGTTATTAATGAAGAACAAAAAAATATACTGTGTGTGTGTGTGTGTGTGTGTAACATTAGCAGAATAATCGTACATAAGTCAAGAAAATCCTCTCCTAGATTTAGACTGGGAGCAAAAACAAAGGGGAACAAACACAAATGAGATACAGAAAGAATACACGAGGCAATGATTCAACAGACAAACAGAGAGAGAGAGAGAGAGAGAGAGAGAGAGAGAGAGAGAGAGAGAGAGAGAGAGAGAGAGAGAGAGAGAGAGAGAGAGAGAGAGAGAGAGAGAGAATGGGCATGTTTACGACAGAAACAGGACAAAGTAAACACTTTTCTACTATAAGCAGAAGAAGGGCGCCGTGTATTTACGAGAAAAGGGAAGGAATCGGCGCTCCAGACAAGGATTCCTGGAGTGGCCGTGCAGGTCTAAGAATGTGCGTGTTTACTGACAGCAGGAAATAAAGAAGGCATTTCTCTTTCAGTGGTACAAGTGAAATAATGACAAAGCAGATGTTATGATAATGAAGAGGAAAACCATGAGGAGAAAGAAAGGATGGAAAAGAAGAAGAAGGAGATAATGGTGATGATAATGCTGAACAAGAACCAAAATAAAGTTGATCAATAAAGAATACAATGCGAGGAACGAGAGAGAGAGAGAGAGAGAGAGAGAGAGAGAGAGAGAGAGAGAGAGAGAGAGAGAGAGAGAGAGAGAGAGAGAGAGAGAGAGAGAGAGAGAGAGAGAGAGAGATGAACAAAAACAAGAAGAAAAATACAGTTGACACTACTATGATGATGATCAAGAACAACAATGGCAATAATGATGATGATGATAATAATAATAATAATAATAATAATAATAATAATAATAATAATAATAATAATAATAATAATAATATATCTGTTTATCCCTTATGGTGTAACATAGAACATTTATTTTATGGTCACACACACACACACACACACACACACACACAATTACGGCAGGAGGCTTGAGACGAACGAGTTAGAGAAACAAAAGAAAAACGAAACAATGATACAAATGATAAGACAAAGAGAGAAGATATAATGGTCATATTCGCGACAAAAAGAAAATGAAATTAAAAAGTAAAAATAAACTAATGTAAGAAGCGGTTTAACAAAGACACAGCGTTCCGTTAGAGAAGAATTGTGAGCGTGGCAATGCAGACAACTCCACGATATGCGTATTTACTAGCGGAAAGTGTAAAGAGTGAAGTGCTGTTCTAGGGAATATATGAGAATGAAATGCTTACAAAAAAATGAAGACAGGTATTATGATTTTAATGAGAAAGAAGAAAAAAAAAGAAAAAAGAAAAAGAAAAAGAAGGAGAAGAAGGAGGAGGAGGAGGGGGAGGAGGAGAAGGAGGAAAAGAAGGACAAGAACAAGAAAGGAACAAGAGCAGGAAGAACATGAAGAACAACAATAGCAGCAGTAGTAACAACAACAAAAAGAAATGAAAGCAAAAGAGAACACAAAAGAAAAAGACAAAAGAAGAAGATCACAAAGAACAAGAAAAACAACAAGAGCAGAAGGAACAACAAATAAAACAAAAAGGAAAAAAAAGGCTAATGGTACCTAATAAAATTTACAACAACAACAACAACAACAACAACAACAATAATAACATAAGTGATAGATGGAAAAGGGAAAACGAGAAGAAAGAGTCTGAGGAAACTTTATCAGCGAAACACGTCAGAAATACAATGACTTAACCCCTTCCCCTGGTTTCCCTTTTCCATCGATCACCACTAAGTAGTGGAGTCGCGGCAAGTCTACACAATAACAAGATTTCTTATATATCTCGCCTTGTTTACTTCTCAGAGTGTGGCCTTGACAATTTTTGGCCGTCCGGAGGAGGAAGCACACACGTACACATTTACACTCGCAACCAAGGAAGATAGAGTGTTAAGCTTCCTTGCTTGAAATATACTGCACACACACACACACACACACACACACACACACACACACACACACACACACACACACACACACACACACAGAGGAGAACAGGATTATTAGTTTTCAGCTCCTCCCAGAAAAAAAAAAAATTCTTCAGCTCTCCCCCCAGTGCTCACTCAGTGCTGGATGAACAGGTGCTGCAGTGTTGAAGGGCCCCTCCCCACCCCCGCCAGTATGTCTCCGCCCGGCCCGGCAGCCGACTAACCCCACACTGTCGAGCCGCTGATAATAATAACAGTAATATTGACGGTCATATTAACAATAATAACGTGAATTGTGGGAATACAGAGAGATGACAGAAGCTAATAATGTTGCATCGTAATTTTACACATGTGTGTTAGAAGCGTAATGGACTCAAATATCAAAGTTCGTGTATATGTAAACGACCCATTGACAAACAGTGACGAAGCCCCACGCGCCTCAGTCAGCTTTACAGGCACAGGCGAGCAACATTAATAATGATAATAACATTGAAACCAATCAACGGCGCTCACAACTACAGTGCCTTCCCATTCTCTCCCCCGCTGCTGCCGTGATGATGGCGACGCAAATAGCAATGTGAATAGTAATGCAACATAAGTCAACTTTAACCTTATATGACCTGCGTTGCAAAACTGACCTTCTGACCTTACCTGGCTGCCAACTCAGAACGCTTGTTTATTTTTCCCGTCAGACCCAGGAACCCGCCAGGTGTTTGGAGCGATGTCTGCCTTTTTCTTGTTGTTTATATACAATGGTGGGCGTGGGAATCTCTCTCTCTCTCTCTCTCTCTCTCTCTCTCTCTCTCTCTCTCTCTCTCTCTCTCTCTCTCTCTCTCTCTCTCTCTCTCTCTCTCTCTCTCTCTCTCTCTCTCTCTCTCTCTCTGTGTGTGTGTGTGTGTGTGTGTGTGTGTGTGTGTGTGTGTGTGTGTGTGTGTGTGTGTGTGTGTGTGTGTGTGTGTGTGTGTGTGTGTGTGTGTGTGTGAATGCCATCAGATCTCATTCTAAATACCAGCCCCCGAAGCTCCCAGGTGGCGTTGCTCCCAAACCAGGACCGAATAACGAAGACAAAGCTACTTTACAATGCTTTGAAAACCTTATCCTTTGTTCACCTTTGATGTCGAGCACGCATGCACCCACAAAGGGACTAATCAACATAGATACCGACAAGTTTTTTTCTTTTTTTAGGAAATGCATGACTTCAGAAGCGACAGGGGGGACGTGTGTGGTGTCCTCCTTTCATGTCCTCAGTAAGGCAGGCGTTTCTTCGCTATACAAGCCGCTGGGGACGTGCTCGAGAGTCTGAAGCAGTGGAGGAGGGTTCCCAGGCAGCTTGTGGCGGAGATTTACACAAGCAATACTTCGTGTCGCTTCATAATGTACGTACACATAATATATATTTGCCGCGGTGAGCCTGGAGCTGCGCTGGCAATATTTGGTCGTGAAACAAGGAGAGAGGGCTGTGTGTGTGTGTGTGTGTGTGTGTGTGTGTGTGTGTGTGTGTGTGTGTGTGTGTGTGTGTCGGCTTTTAGTTGTACAATGTTGCCGATATTGGGGATTTGACGTGGAGGTTGAAGCGTCCCCTGGTGAGCGGGAGGGCATTCGGTCATGGCGAGACTGGGAAGGAGGCCTTGGGGAGGGAGGGAGGGTACTGGGAAGAGAGTTACGAGAAGGGAGGAGGGTTATGAGGAGGGAGGATGAGGAGGAAGGCGGCGGATTGTTATGCCGCCTCGACCCTTCCTTTCCTCCACCACAGTCCTGCACCGCCACTACCAGCCCGCTAAAGTGAGATCACCCACAGCAAGGCCTTGACCCACAGCACTTCTCAGGCTCTGTGTAATCCGCTAGGTACACCCAAGGATTCTAGAGACAACCTGCTCACACGTGCTTCACATAGACAACACAGGCTGGCAGTTAAATGGAATGGGTAGGGCGAGTAATATAATTTGAAAGTTAGTTGGAAAAAATATGTATAATTTACAAGTTACAGTCCACATTTTCTGTTTATTTTTCGTTCTCAGTGCAGTGGAATAATTTTTTAGTGCACTGTGGGGTGGCGTGTGCTGTCCACGAATATCCTTTTCATCAAAGGGCAGACGCAGGGACAACATGATGCCCAAATTAAAGACTATTTAATCACTTAATGAGATACTACGACCCATATTCTTTCCCCGGACACAATCTTGATGGTGGCCACGGTAATCACACTTATTAGTGCCACAGTGTTCAGGGGCGCTGTCCTGCGGCTCTTTGAGTAAAGATGGAGGAAACAAAATCAACATTTCATGTGATATCACAGCCTAAAAAAGCAAATGAAAACGCCATATTTTCTTAAAAGCAGTAATAAAAGGAAAAGAATCAGGATGACCGATTTTGTTTCCCTAAACTTCCACAAACCCTATTCCAAAACTCTAAGTACAGAAAAATTAAAGGAAACAGTGAGAAACGCTTTTAGAGCTACACTCAGGAGTAATCTTATCTGCGAAGGCAAATTAAAACAACAAGTTGGTACAAACACTTCACAATTACTACTATAAAGGAAACGCTGCATGAGCAACAGAGGAGACTAACAAACCGCAGTCCAAACAGCAAAATAATCCCTTTATTTGGGGAAGACCTCCAGCCAGTGCGGCAGTTCAGAGCATCCCAGCAGATCATAATACCAGCTGAAGGAGGTGGGAGAGTAGTTTCCACGCTATGAGAGGAAGCGGCATTCAAAATAGGAGTCTACGAAGTGAAGTGAGATGAACACTAGAAAACGAGGAGAGAGCATCCGGCAACATAACATTTGGTGAAACTTTATGGTCACTGAATTTGCGTGATAAAAAACAACATACGTATACAAAAGGTAAAGAGAAAAACAAGTTTGCTATGTCCCTCATCCACACAGAGCTCTTCTCCCGCTTCCTCGTCATCGTCGTCGTGGGCGCATTTCATTTAGGAGAAATATTCGATTTGTTACTCCATCATTTGGGCAACTGTTTGTCATATCATTTGGGCGACAACATATCAGGAACTCGCCGAAATAGTATTAATCTGAAGGGCGTTTTCCTCGAAATTAAACGCGCCCGTCGCCGTCGTCGTCGTAGCCGTGGTCATCGTCGTCCTCCTCCTCCTTCCCTTCCTCCTCCTCCTTTTCTAATAATGGTCAGGTGGTGTGCGGTCACTCACTGCGGAGGCCTCGCTATATAATCATCCCAAAGAGGTTCCAGGATCACCATCACTGTCTTTATGTGGTACTGAACGTCTGTCTCCCTGCATGCCCCTCTGTCTGTCTGTTCTCCATCTGTCTGTCTGTCTGTCTATCCGTCTGCTCGTCTATTTGTGTGTTCCTTACCGCCCACACACAAAGAAAGGTTTAACTTGGCGAGGATAACTTCATCTACAAACTTACTGCTCCTCGGCGACCACTGCGCGTTCTTCAGCAGGATAATAGTAACGTCTGCTCTCAGCCACAACATCTGTAGGCCAAGAGGGACGTTAACCTCGGAGCCTCCCCCAGCCAACCCTTCCTTTTTCCCTTAAAGCTGGTGGAGAAAGAGAGAAAAAAAGTGACCCCATTTCTCCCCCTGCCTTTCTCTTCCGCGGCTCAGCACCGGGCTCGCCCCACCCCAGGTTATCAAACATTCACGGGGACTTCGTTTCTGTGTGGTGATGAATACTAGAGTGCTACTGTCCGGCGCTGGTGGGTGAGTGTTAAAGCTGCAATATTGCTTTGAGTGGATTAGTACACGTCCACCTGTTACGCATTTCATTTAAGAGTGTAAGGCTGCGGAAAGGACGACCACCTCCATACTTAAGTCACGTGAGTTTCCTAATGTTGCTGCGCAGGATGTCAGGTTCATCTTGTGTTGTAAAGAAATAGTAATAACAAACTAAATCAATGAAAAAGATACGACTATAAAGAACGCTGCCTGTCTAATTTAAATCTACACTGAAACTGGGTCAACCACATTTTTTTTTCTTTTTCAGGAATTTCTCAATACGAACCGAACTTACGGTTTGTGATATGAAACAGAGAGAGAGAGAGAGAGAGAGAGAGAGAGAGAGAGAGAGAGAGAGAGAGAGAGAGAGAGAGAGAGAGAGAGAGAGAGAGAGAGAGAGAGAGAGAGAGAGAGAGAGAGAGAGAGAGAGAGAGAGACAAACACGCACACAATTACAAGGATATCAGCGTAAAGCACAACACCAGACAAATCCTTGGCACCACACTAATTAAAGCAAGACACTGAAGGGAGAGGAAGACACGCAGAGGCGCCGCAACGACAGCTCGAGGGGCCCGAGGCGTACCTAAAGCAGCGGTGGCATGGCCGGTGGGGAAGGAGGAAGGGAAACGCGAGGCTTTGATCTGTAGTGGACCGTCGCGTCTCATATCAATACAGAGATTTAGAGCAGATTGTCATTCTACTGGGATCCCTTTAAAGCCGCTCACTTCACTAGTACTTAGCTCTCGGCACGCTACCAAGTGGGTAAATCTCTCCATGTCACTCCGGGGCCTTAAAAGCTTCTGAGTTCGGCTTCACGACGCGGAGAGAATAGGAAGCTTTAAAGAGGATTAGACAGATCGCTGGGCAGGGATGATAGGTGGACCTAGGTGTATGGATATTATTCAGGGACTGCCGTGTGTAGACCTACTGGATGTTCGCGCCTTCCCTTATCTTATTACGAGTATGTTCGTATTAAAGCATTCCAAACGAAGATATTATAGAGGGAAAAAACAGAGTAGCCACTAGATATGCCACACTTCTGAAATGAAATGAGTGAATGACAAAGAGAAAGACAAACATTATCACTCCAAACTGTGCTTGTCTCTTGATTCAATGAGAACTTTTCAGAATGCCTCTAATTGAGAGATTAATTGGCGAGGTCCATTAATGCGAAATCGTAAAAGTGTCTCCAAATTGTTGTTCACTGGAGTACATTTGTGCCTTTTACCTGCGTGCTAATTAATCGTCTTTTCTGTGAAGGTTTCAGTGATTGGCAGAGGAGGCTTTATGTGTGTGTGTGTGTGTGTGTGTGTGTGTGTGTGGTGCGGAGGTTGTAATGGGTCTCTCTCTCTCTCTCTCTCTCTCTCTCTCTCTCTCTCTCTCTCTCTCTCTCTCTCTCTCTCTCTCTCTCTCTCGTCACTGCGGGATGGCTTGCAACAGCAGGATGCAACACTGAAATCATTACTACGCGTGGGAGTCGAGTGGGTGGCGACGTGAAAAAACAATTACCATGATAATTTGCATGCACACAACACAGGTAAACGTGCATACATTCATACTACTACTAACTACCACTACTACTACTACTACTACTACTACTACTACTACTACTACTACTACTACTGTCAACCCATTCTTTACATACATATTCATAACCGACATGAACACGCACACACACAAATATTTATTATACTCATACTAACAACAATGAAACCAGGATACTGCCCATTACTCTCTCTCTCTCTCTCTCTCTCTCTCTCTCTCTCTCTCTCTCTCTCTCTCTCTCTCTCTCTCTCTCTCTCTCTCTCTCTGAAAAGACGATCATGCGTACAACAAAGGCTACGAGAGAAGGAAAGAGGAAAGGAGGACGGAAGGAAGAATAAAAAGGAAAGAGAAAGAATCAGCAGGGAACAGAATAAGAGTAGGATGGAAAAGTGGAGTTGCCATGGAAGGGGTTGGTTAAGGCGGGTCTGGAAAGAGGAGAGAGAGCCCGCGAGTCTTTAAAATTTAAGCCTCGTTACATTTCCACGTGAGGACATATTGCTCTTTCACCCGCTCACTCTTCCGCCTCTTCCGGAATGACCTGCAAAAGAAAACGGAAAGAAGAGAGAGAGAGAAAAAAAAAAATTAAGCACGCTGGTTTATTATTGAGTAACAGTGCATACGTCCTTTTATCACGTAAATGCATGCCGCAGAAAAAGTGGCTGGCGACGCGCGGCTGGAATGGCAGGAGGGGAAGGAAGGGGGAACGGTGAAACAGGTAATGAAATCATAAAATCTTACGAGGCGGAGTGGAGGAGCGTGGGAGAGAATGGGTTAAAAGCGGCAAAAATAACAGGCCGATGAAACTGCTTGAGAGAGAGAGAGAGAGAGAGAGAGAGAGAGAGAGAGAGAGAGAGAGAGAGAGAGAGAGAGAGAGAGAGAGAGAGAGAGAGAGAGAGAGACAGACAGACAGACAGACAGACAGACAGACAGACAGACAGACAGACAGAGAGAGAGAGAGAGAGAGAGAGAGAGAGAGAGAGAGAGAGAGAGAGAGAGAGAGAGAGAGAGAGAGAGAGAGAGAGAGAGAGAGAGAGAGAGAGAGAGAGACAGACAGACAGACAGACAGACAGACAGACAGACAGACAGACAGACAGAGAGAGAGAGAGAGAGAGAGAGAGAGAGAGAGAGAGAGAGAGAGAGAGAGAGAGAGAGAGAGAGAGAGCGAGGGGGGATAATTTGGGATTAAATTACCGGTTGCGTAACAAGTAATACCTAGGGAGGCGTGTGGAAGATGAATGAACATGAAGAGGCTCAGTAGGAGGAGGAAGAGGAGGAGGAGGAGGAGGAGGAAGAACAGACAAGATAAAATGAGGAGCCAGAACAAATGAAAGGCTTAAAAAAACGAAACAAGCCGTCATTAGGAAATAAAACAGGACGTAAAACGATATTAGTTCACAAGGAGGCAGGGCAGCGGGTCCTGGTGGGGGTGCTGGTGCCGGCAGGGGCGCGGCAGGTCTGGCAGGCTGGTCTGGGCGCGGCGCGGGACGCTCTGCTTTAACATCCCTCCATCATGCATGTCCTGCACGATCCATTTAAATGTACAGGCAAAGGCGGATCTTGTGAAGAACACCGTGAGAGGAAACATCATCCAACCGTTGTTTGATATTTAGTTACAGTGCTCTCTCTCTCTCTCTCTCTCTCTCTCTCTCTCTCTCTCTCTCTCTCTCTCTCTGTCTGTCTGTCTGTCTGTCTGTCTGTCTGTCTGTCTGTCTGTCTGTCTGTCTGTCTGTCTGTCTGTCTGTCTCTCTCTCTCTCTCTCTCTCTCTCTCTCTCTCTCTCTCTCTCTCTCTCTCTCTCTCTCTCTCTCTCTCTCATGAATTCTTGATTACCAATAGCGTCAAGTGGTCAGTAAGAGGCATTTTAATCTTCACGCTACTTAACCATACACTGACACACACCACCACCTGTGACTTGCAAGGCCTGATCGCCACAACTCCCAGCAACTCACACACTCGTGGTGATGGAGCCAACCAGGACGAGTGCCTCCCATTCCCATCCCGCCACTCGCCAGCTTGTTCGTTTCGTCTTGATCGAAACAATAACAAACACATAAGTGGCTATGAAAGACCGAAAGGAGAAAGAGTTTTAGCCCCTGTATAAGAAATGCATATCCGCTGCCTCGCTATTAACCATCGGATTACTGAGTCTATTCCAATATTTTCCCTTTAGATTTTATTAACTGTTTACTTCTGTTTCCTATTCACACCTAACTTTATCGAGTTTGAAACCATTACTCTTTGTTGCATCTGGAATACTAACCCTAAGAACCTTGTTTATGTTACCTTTGTTATAACGCTCATGCTACTTGAATGTATCTAGCAGACTCTTTCTTAATCAACGCCTCCCGAAGAAGAAGAAAAAAAAGTTAAAACTCCTTCGATAAGACATATTGAGCATTCTTTGTATTTATTTAGTCACAGGCATTACTTCAACATAACTACCTTTTCATTGATTCACTAGACCCTATCCCTTTCCCCTCTTTTATCCATTTTCCTATTGTCCCATCTTTATTTCTTTTCTTAACTTTTCTCATGCACTTTTACTTTTCCCCATTTCCCCTTTTCATTCTTTTATTTCTCTCCACTTCCCATCAACCTGTGATAGTCTCGTAACGTGGAAAATGTAACCGAAACGAAATACGCGCGAAAAAAGTGAAAACGTTGCTTAAAACAAAAACGGAATCCCAATTAAGTGGTGGATGTCGTGGCACACTGGCCTGCAGTCCCCCTAGCAGTGCTTCATTCATGTGGGATACATTCGAGTACCCACACTGGGGTCCTCCATGTACCTCCCTCTTCCTCCCTTCCCCTTTGCGTCCTTTTATAGGTATTTACATATATTACTACAGCCACTCCACCAAGACCAGCACCGCCACCACTACCGGCGCCCACCATCACTAATACTCTAATGGTATTATTACTACTGGTACTACTGCTATCATCTCCACTATAACAACTAAACTATCATCAGGGACAGCCACTACTACTACTACTATTACTACTACTACTACTATCCCTACGACTCTGATGGAAAGAAGCCTTCGCTTTTACTATCCTACATCTTTTACTTTGTATATATCACGCATTGCTTCCTTCATTACATCATTTTCACATCACTTTCCTTGTTCCTATCCTTTTAATTTCTTATTAACCTTTCCCACCTTCCGGTACTGCATTACTCTATCACCAGTTTCCTTCCTCTTCGTCCCTTTATCGCTTCCTTCATTTCCCTCCATCGTTTCGTTCTCGCTTTGTAATTAGTTGGCAATATTTGTCATTTTCGTTAATTGTGGCCAGCCATCAGCTGCAGTAGAAAGTGATGTCTGCGTGTGAGCAATGGACACACACACACACACACACACACACACACACACACACACACACACACAGTTAAAAAAATAAAATTGTTCTACTAATAATACAAACAGAAAGAAAGACAACAGAAGGAAAGACAGTTGCAGAGTAAAGGACAAAAGATAGATACAGAAAAGCCGAGTGCAGTAAACATAATCATCTTTCATCCACAAGAATCAATCGTCTTTACATGCAGTGATGGAGATTTTATTGAGTCTGGAAGGCGATTGGTCTTCCTTCCTGATGAACAAATCCTGCTCAGAGACTTGTGGCATGGCGCCGCTTTTGTTATCCGTCATTCCTTTTCTTTCCTTCCTTTCCTTGCCTTTGTTTCCTTTCCATCTTATCTCTTGTTATTCATAGATTCTTTCTCTTCCTTCCTTTCTAATTCAACTTAGCTCTTGTTATTCCTCAATTTCTTTCTTTTTCTTTCCTTCCTTCCTCTCTTCCTTCCTTCCTTCCTCGCCGTGCCCTTGATTAACAAGCCTCGCCGCTGACAGATCTAGTCTCATTAAGTTCCCAGATGAAGTCTCCGAACTCCTGAGCTCCTCCATCAAATGCACGAATAGATCATCCCCCGAAACTTCTCATGGATTCCAGATTCTCATACGAAAATCCAGTTAATGCTCAGTTTGGACCCGTAGCTCTTTGCGGCTTCCTGGTACACTCCGCATGAAGAACTCGGTCAGCGGTTCATTTTTCCCAGTGTCGCTGCGGTGATGAAGGCAATATACTCGTCTGGGTAATCCTCACTCGCTAGATGAAGATGTGAAATTGGTTTAGACGGTATGGCTTGGAATACGCGGACAATTGACAGATGAGTAAAGCAGGCTGTGGAAAGGCCTTAGTATCGCAGTGAAGTCATAGAGCATGATGATGAATGAAAGCCAGGATCATAAGCGCCATCAGCCACAAGGTCATTTACTGTATTGATCATGTTAACAAGTTGTGCAGAGTGAGGTTGCAAATTTGGTTACATAAAATACTGAATGATTGCTAACAAACCGAACTGATTCATGGTGAGTTCAGGTGTCGTGAAATTACAGTTATATTAGCAATCATAAACCTCAATCTAGCTTTGTGCACAGTGAGATGGCAGACTAGAAACCATTTCAGTCCGCCATTCAGAGCAGGGAAGCACCACGCTAATTGAGTGGAATGTGGGCGTCCGGCCTCACACACATCAGGAGGGGAAAGTAAGCTCGAAATTGACAGACGCGTTTTTCTTAAAAGTAAAATAATTAACTGTGCAAAGCCGGCAAATTGAAAAGCAAACGAAAGTCTTATTTATGTTCCATTAGAAATACATGACACTCTGTTTCGAAATTCGCCGCTATAACGATTAACTCCAAATGATGAAAGTCAGAAAAAAAAAACAGCATTAACTAGTCGTGCGTATTTAATTAAACTTCGTTGGGTAAACATTATGTACTATATGCCTCAATATTATTCAGTAATAAGGGAAGGTACACACCTCGCCACACTGCACAGCTCGTTGCATCGTCACTGAGATAATCAAAGAGGAAAATATATTCTTACTTTATATTCACAAACGCTGAAGACGCAAAAGAGAAAAAAACTTCTGCCAGTCAGTTATGAAAAAAAAGAAAAAAAAAAAAACTCAGGTACGATGCTCTGAATACATGTTTGATGCAAGTTCCTGAAAACAACCCAACTCGTCTCCTGGAAGCGTGATAGAGGCATGGAGAGAGAGAGAGAGAGAGAGAGAGAGAGAGAGAGAGAGAGAGAGAGAGAGAGAGAGAGAGAGAGAGAGAGAGAGAGAGAGAGAGAGAGAGAGAGAGAGTTTAATCTTGCCGGAAAAGAGGTATAAATGTACCATTCTCGGGCAACGCGCAGTAAACCGTAATTAGTCTAATGTGGAAGACGTGCCAGGTGAGGCCAGGCACAGCATTACTTCACATCAGTCATTGGAACAGAATAAAGCAAGCAGCAGACAACCAAATATACTAAACCTACTCTGCATAAGCCATTAAGAGAGAAGAGCAGTCAATCACAGCCAGCATTATACTTCATCAATCATTAAAACTAAGCAATCAGTCCCAAACAGACCTCTGCACGCCTGGTCTATGAAGGCGATTGTAGCCGAGACACCCAAAGGCAGCAAACGTTAAGCCTTTTACCAACATTGAGGTCTCTGTAATAAGTTGTTTGGATGGACATAAAAAAATTAAATAAAATAACATATGGATAATTTCATCTTTGCTAAGTTAAAGAAATACGTTTTTAAGATACTGCAGTACAAGAGATAAGTCTTTTAAAAGAAGCAGATGGTAATGGGAATGATTGACTGGCAGTGGAAGGGTTAAACATTTTTCCATTGTATCTGAGTAATTTACAAAACATTTCCGACAGCCGCTACACGATAGGGAATCACTTACCACTAAAGAGGATATTTGATCGCAGCTCGGGGATAAAAATAATGCTTGTTTTTAATGGGCAAAGCTCCAGTAAGCTACTGTGCTCCACTTATGAATGCGATTATCATAGAGGGGTGTATCCGGGGCGCTTTTCCCTCATGTGTTTTTATATACTTACATACACTCGCTCATTGGTATAGCTGTCCTTTGCTAACATTCAGAATAGTGTAAAGAGAATGCACAAAAAAAAAAAATCAGGTAAATTTTGGCTTATTTCAGGCAATATAATTATTCAGAAGTACAACTGCGTAAAAAAGTACGTGATTATGGGGAAAAAAAAATCGTCCATCAGTTAAAGGGTTAAACATAGACAAAAGAACACAAAGGAAGAACGAACAAATGTAGACCAGTAGATCCTACCGAGGTTGTTCGTGATCAAGTGATGCTGTTCAGTGGAAGGTCAGACACGCAGGACAGCACAGGCGAAGTATTGCGTCTGCTCTCTGGCATTTAAACCAGGTGTTGTGTCCGTTTTCTAGTTTGTCATGTGGAGAGAGAGAGAGAGAGAGAGAGAGAGAGAGAGAGAGAGAGAGAGAGAGAGAGAGAGAGAGAGAGAGAGAGAGAGAGAGAGAGAGAGAGATTGTAGGATAATTTACACACATTACCATAATACCACAGCAGACAATAGCAATACAAAAAGACGCACACAAACAAGGCTCCACGAGATGTAACAGTTACGGGATTAACGTAAAGTTTCAATTCGTCCCTCCAGGAAGTCCCTCATAACACGGGGGTGGGGGCGCCCTGGAGCCGTCACGCGCTGCTCTAGACGCACCAAGCCCCTCCTCAAGTTAATGAGAAATAAACTCCTAGCAAATTTTTCTTTCCTTCACTTTTATTATGCATCGTGCAAAAACTTCGCCTTTTCCATTATGCTGACTACAAACTGGCTCCTCTCCTCCCCCGTGGCGCCGATCATACCCTGCCCGCCCCCTTCTCCCCCCGCCTCACACACACAGCACCACCCACCCAAGCCACCGTCCCACCAATGCCATGCAGGGCCCGGGAACAATGACCTCGCGTCTCCAATATTCATTTTAGCCAACATATCTTTACGTTTTTTGTTTGCATTCCTGCTGCGTTACTTTTTTCACTCTTCCAATACTTTTAGGAATAATAATTTTCGTACATTGAGTCATAATACGTATCATTATAATTTCTTTTAATATTGTAGTCTGGTAATTTTGTTTGATTCAAATTTCGGGCACCTGAATATTTTAAAAGAAAAAAATGGTGTTGTACAAATTTCTCGCAGTGAGTTTCCTGGTATTTTCATTATGAACAAGTATTAATTTCACGCATATCTTTGTCTTTCCCTTGTCATTATTTTGCCCCTTGTCGCTTGTCGCTCTCGTCCTGCCCTCCGCCACGCCCACACTCCCATTGTCTCCTCTTTCCCTTTGATTAGGTAACGCCTTGTCTCCTGTCTCATTATCACTGTCAGCCACCTTTCACCTTCGTCATTCATTTTGTTTCCAGTCAAGAATTAATCAGTCCTCTCTCTCTCTCTCTCTCTCTCTCTCTCTCTCTCTCTCTCTCTCTCTCTCTCTCTCTCTCTCTCTCTCTCTCTCTCTCTCTCTGGTTAATCTAACGTACATTTGTTGTCTTGATATGCAGGTTTTGTTCTCATAATTCTTCTAATCTTTACTCATGTCTTTTAACATTTTCATTCTTTGGCTCATTTTCCCCCAGGACTATTTTTCTTACATCGTTCGTCAAGCAAGCTATCATCTAAAGACATTTTTCTTCTTCAGTCACTCTTTCCCTTTTTCTCCTCTTTCCTCTCCATCCTCCCTCCCTTTTTCTTCCTCGGTCACTATACTTCTTTCACGCCTAAGTCTCTCTTTTTCTGTCTTTTCCTTTTTTTCTCCTTATTCCATTCTTTTTCTCCCTCTCTGCGCCTCCAAGCAACATTCTTCTTTCTGTTGCTAGTGCAGCTTCCTTGATCTCACCTTTCTATCCGTTTTTTATTTCACTTTTCAGTACTTTAATTATTTTTTTTTTTTATATATATGTACATTCCTTCTTCAATTCCTATTTATCTTCAGCTTGTCTATTCTTAGGTTTATTTTCTTACTATCTTCACTAATACTTTCCTTCTTCCATTCCTCTTTATCCTCCTGTTTGTTTGTTCTTACGCTTATTTTCTCGATATCTTCACTACTGTATTTATTTGCTCTCCTACTCCTGCTCTTCATCTCTCATCCCTTGCCTGTTGTTGCTGCTTCTCCCGGTGTAACAACAATGAAAGACAATATTTACCAGACTCTGAACAGCCGCCACTCCTAACCTCTCCTCAGTTCCTCTTTAGCTATTCCTTACCGCGCCCCACAAGTCCATAATCCAGTCCAGAATCAAGGAAAAACTTAGTTAGCTTAGTCTTTTTTCCTTCTATTCCGTTCTCGATAACGCCGAAGCCATTACTTGAGAAAGATAACGAGTAGTCCACAGCGTAGAAGATTGTTTTTTTACTGGTAAGAGAGAGAGAGAGAGAGAGAGAGAGAGAGAGAGAGAGAGAGAGAGAGAGAGAGAGAGAGAGAGAGAGAGAGAGAGAGAGAGAGAGAGAGAGAGAGAGAGAATCAAGAAAGACTAATAATTATGATGTTCCTTTCCCACCATGTTTTTTCTTCCCTTCTTCGCCTTCTTTACGTTTTCGCCGAGCTCATGTAATCAGGATGCAAACAAAGCAGCCGTGGCCCACGTTTGCAAATTTGATGAAGGGGGAAGCCAATGGAGGGACTAAAGAAAAGAAAAGAAGGTTAAAAAAAGGTACCATCTTGAATCCGTGTTTTGTAATGCGAAGAAAATCAGCAGAAAATGACAAGAGATGAGTAACTGAAGCAGGAGAGATGAAAAAAATAGTTAAATAGTATAAATATAACATCCTGAAGCCATGTTTTGATGAGAGAGAGAGAGAGAGAGAGAGAGAGAGAGAGAGAGAGAGAGAGAGAGAGAGAGAGAGAGAGAGAGAGAGAGAGAGAGACTGCACTTTGTTGGGAAGTTGGAAAGAGGGAAGAGAGGAAAAATGAGGAGTGATGGGGGGAGGAAAGAAAGAAAACGAAAGGAAAAGGGAGAAGGGAAGGAAAATAGCAAAGAGAAAGAGAGAAATGGAACGAAGGAAATGGTTTGGAGAGAGAGGAAGTTTCGTTTCAGAAGAGCAGAGTTCGGAGGAAGGGGCGGGAGAGAAAAGGATAAAAAAAAAAGGGAGGGAGGGAGGGTTTTAGCGTTTAAAGATATAAACGTACAGTCAAAGGGAAAGGACGGGAGAACAGGAAATAAAAGAGAAGAATAAAAGAATAAAAAAAAGTACCTTATATCACTCATACACTCACTCATACACTCACTATCACTCTCTCATCTATTCCTCTCCTCCATTATTCTCTTTCAGTACTCCTCCCCTCGTCTCATTCTCTTCAGTTTCCATTATTTACCCTTCCATCCGTGTCTCCCTCGCTGTAACGTGTCATCTCCTTCTAGATCCATTAATGCTGTTTCGAGAGGCTGCAGTCCATCTACCTGTCTGTCCATCTGTCGCTCCATCAACAGGCACCCACTTCCCATTTAATTGCTTCCTATCTTTCTTCCTGTCTTCACAAAATTTAAGAAGTTCAAGAAATAGTGTCTAAAAATAACAGAGAGAGAGAGAGAGAGAGAGAGAGAGAGAGAGAGAGAGAGGAGAGAGAGAGAGAGAGAGAGAGAGAGAGAGAAAGGGCTCCAGGGTCAGGCTTTCAGGGTCAGCCAGGCGGGATCTTCACTCACCCGCGATATAGTTCATTCACGTCAACACAAATGTTAGTTTATTAAGAAAGCACAATGGGAATTACACCGCTGAGGAAGCTTGTCTTGGATTAAATTCCCATTCCCATGAAAAGGAGAGATACAGTTTCCTGTCAGGGAGTTGTGGGGTCCTGAAAATACACACACAGAAATACCTAGGCAGAGAAACACTCGGGCGGTGAAGCTTTTATCGCAGTGCTGCTGGTGGCGGCCTTGTTGGGGCAGGTCAGGCGAAGAGAAGCCCTCTGTGGGCTGCCGACCTGCTGTCCTGCGTTTCTCCCTTGAGGCTGCACCGAACTTCCCGCGCCTGCCGTCACTACAGGCGTGGCTCAGGTGGTGTGCTTGTGCCCGGCTGGTGTTTGCAGCGTCACGGATTAATGATGAAAAGTAGACCGCTGCCAATATTGCTGGCTGGGATGAGGCAAGTGTGGCCTTTATGGCAGGGCTCTTATATACTGTATATACATATTTTTTTTTTTTTTTTTTTTGCCTTAATGAGGATATTGAGCTGCGTATATAAAAAAGGAACATTTCATCAAACATAATTATCGCCCTGGAGCAGATCAGTGACATCAGTCTGGCGCTCAGTCTCACCAACCGCTGCCAGCCCGCCCACCGTCACGCCACTGTTCACCGCCCTTTAAGTCTCTGCACACTAGGGAATATATATATATATATATATATATATATATATATATATATATATATATATATATATATATATATATATATATATATATATATATATATATATATATATATATACAGTGTGTTACAAGAAAACCGATTACTGTGAAGCTACCCTCTAGTTCTTCATTTCTTTTCATACGATCAGCTCATGATTAAATTTTAGGAAAGAAAGGAAGGAAGGATGAAAAGGGTACTCGTGTGTTGGAGGCACGAGTATTCCAGCCACATTAATTGGATGTCTATTATGCAAGGCTCTTATTTGAAGTGTTTAAAGATACACGTTTGAACAAAGGATTGGTGTGAATGTATTTTACATTTATATCAACTTACCATCTGCATTAATTAGCATGTTGTTTTTAGATCAGCCGTGATCAGACTGCATTAACCACTTCTCTACTGGAATGGAATAAGGCCTCTCAATAGAGTCTGCAGTGATTCGACATTAAACTACGTAATTCAACTTGGAAAATAACTCTTTGCTTCATATGTTTTGTGTCTGCGTGTTCACTAATTCATAATGGAGAACACTGAACTCAGTTTTAATTTGTCTATACTGCTTTTATTCGCCGTCAATTCCAATTCGCCATTACTCGCGTGATATTTTCGTGTACGCAGCATCTTCGTACCTAGAGACGTGCCAGACAACTTAAACCACCATAACAACGACTATTCTGCAGAGAGCCAGTACCGTGAAACGCCACCTTTAAGGGAACATCAGGGAAACGCTTTACGAGCCACTAACTGAGCGCGTGCGGCGACTTAACGACACATCATAGTCATTGCTATTAGCTGAACGACGAGAAACAAATGCATGTGTGCTTATTGGCTTAAAAATAATGAAAACAATGACGCAGATTCATGCCAACTGATTAAGCAGATTAGCAATTTTACTATGGAGATTATACGTGAATTTGTTTGCCGTCCCGCCCCGCCAATCCGTCATCAACGCCAGCACGACACCCCCGGCTCTGCAACGCCCATACACGAGGGCCGGCAGTGAGCGAAGCATGGGGCTCGTTTGTCTAATACCTTGTAGCAGCATTCTTGTCGTTGATGTGTCCTGTGACTAAGTGAAATATTAATCATCAACTTTCCACGGTCGTAATCACTTCCACAATTAATACAAGCCGGCGCACGCAAGGACATCCACAATCTCACTAATTACTATTCAGAAAGTTCGACCCTCACAGCTACGCACCTAATAAAATCCACTGCAGTAGTACATGCATTGAAAAAGAATTAGAAGCCACGAAGCCATTCCAGCCACCCCTTTTGTATACATTTGCACGGTCCTCTCCCTAAATAAAGAACCACTGGCCAGTTTCCGTTGGGAGAAACGTTAGTGAGGGCGTAGTGCGTGTTTTGGTGCAGCGATCTGAAGTGGTCTGGTCAGAGGCAGAGAGGCAGCGTGTGAGCATCTGTGCCATGACAGCATCAAGGTTGTGGTGGTGACGGGGAGGCATGAATAGGGGAACATAAACATTGTCTAATATACTTGTGTTTAAGTGATGGTTGTAGTAGTAGTAGTAGTAGTAGTAGTAGTGGCAGCAGCAGTAGTACAAGTAGCATTGGTGGTCATAGTAGTAGTAGTAGTAGTAGTATTGATGGTAGTAGTAGTGTTACAAAAGAGGTACTATTTCTGGTACTACTACTACTACTACTCCTACTACTACTACTACTACTACTACTACTACTACTACTACTACTACTACTACCACCACCACCACCACCACCACCACCACCACCACCACCACCACCACCACTACTCTCTCTCTCTCTCTCTCTCTCTCTCTCTCTCTCTCTCTCTCTCTCTCTCTCTCTCTCTCTCTCTCCCTCCAATTTTCCTAATGGGCAGTACGCGTCTGCCGATATCTGGCCTGAATTTGCAGTCTATAGGGAAAGAGACGAGCGGGGAGGGGGCCTTTGGGAGTCACGTGGAGGGAGGAAAGAGCAAGGAGCTTGAGTTGTAGGAAATGAGAAGGGAGGAAGAGGAATGAAGTTGAAGTAGGGACGAAGGAGGTGTTAGAGAAGGGGAAAAAAAAAAGGGAGTAGTTTGAGAAGGGAAGGGAAAGGAAGGAGGAAGGGTGGGTGCAGCTGAAGAGAAGGGAGGAATGAAAGTACAGCGGAGGAAACAGGAGCTTATGAGAATGGAGGAAAGATGGAAGAAGGACGGAGAGAAGTAAAGAAGACGTGAGAGAGAAAGAATGGTGCAATGGGAGAGAAATATGGGAGGAGGAGGAAGAGGAGGAGGAGGAAAAGGACAAGGACGAGAAGGAGGAGGTGAAGGAGGAAGAAGAAGCAGGAAGTAGGAAGGAAGGAGGAAAAGTATATTACTGAAGAAGTGGAAAAGAAGAAAAATAAATCGGAAGAAACGGGGAGTGAGGGAGGAGGAGGAAGAGAAGGAGGAGGAAGGAAGGCAAAGGAAGGGTTCAGGTGGAGAAGCCGGAAAGGAGGAGGATGGAGGAGACATTACAAAGACAGTAGTGTCAGGAGGTGGAGGTCGAGGAGATGCAATCATACTTGGCTCGTGACTTGGAGGGCAGCGGAGGATGGAGAGAAGAGGCTGGAAAAGAAATGGCGCACTGAAAAAAATAAAATAAAATAAAATAAAAAAAAATAAAAAGCAAATAATTCCGTATTCCTTTCTCTTCCTTTCCTGCTTCCTCCGTTGAGCCGCGTGAGAGTGTGGAAGGAGAGGGGAAGGATTAGGTGAGGAAGTTTAGACGCGAGAGGAAAGGAGAGACAGCAATGGTGATGAATATGACCATGAGTGAAGCTAAATGATACGCAGTCCAGCTTACGACTCAGGCGGCGAGATGTTGATTGACTGGATTTGTAACACTACCATAAGGGAAACAAGACATCCCAGAGAAGAGAAGAAAAGGGAAAAAAAA
Organism: Scylla paramamosain; assembly: GCF_035594125.1. Lineage (NCBI taxonomy): Eukaryota > Metazoa > Arthropoda > Malacostraca > Decapoda > Portunidae > Scylla > Scylla paramamosain. The sequence continues at coordinate 9,754,305 of NC_087167.1, read as the reverse complement.
AAAAATCTTCAAAACTAAAAATTCAAGGTCGTTAAAGAGAGAATTAAAAAAAAAAAAAGAATATTCCTAAAACTAGAAACTCAAGTCAATCAAGAGAGAAAGAGAAATTAAACACAAGAGTAGAATATCCTCAAAACTAAAAGTAGAAGATACGACAATGAATATATGGCATAAAATTCTATAAAAAGCAAATAAATACAAAAACTGAATACCCTCAAAACAAAAAGGCCAAAGCTACGACATCGGATAGTGACATAAAATTCTACACCTCGTGAAGAATGTGAAGGTCAGCCTCGTCACAAAGGGTCTGAGCGGGAGGCGGCGCGGTAACGTTTTCATTCATTCACGCTTCGAGGAGGCGTGAGGGGAAGCTGGAGCCTCGCCCGACATAAATGATGCACACACGTACGGTCGGTGGTCGCCTGTGCCAGCTAGGGGAGGCGGCGATCGCGCACCACGAGTAATGGACTGGAATTTATAGAGTTGACTGGATCGATTATCTGTCCCACTACTACCAATGAACCTTTCACACTGCACTACTCAGCGGCGTGTGGTGCTTCGTGGGGACAGAGAGAGAGAGAGAGAGAGAGAGAGAGAGAGAGAGAGAGAGAGAGAGAGAGAGAGAGAGAGAGAGAGAGAGAGAGAGAGAGAGAGAGAGAATTTGGAAGGAAGTACAAGCAGTAGCGGTGGACGAATGAGTTTTACAGACAACGTTAGTATAAAGATAACGACAAACTTTAAAGGTACAGTAATGGCTGTGGTATATTGATTTTTCTTATAACAACGTTAAAATTAATAAGATATGGTGTAGAAAACCGTATGGTGAAGGAAAGGCATAAAATCGTTCTCTTTTCTTCATGATGTCGAGCAAGTCTTCTTATACTTTTCCCTAGGACAAACTAAAACGGTACTGGTCATTGATCACACACACACACACACACACACACACACACACACACACACACACACACACACACACACACACACACACACAAAGAAAAAAAAATCCATGTGTGTAAATATAACATACACTATATGAGTGAACAAACACAATACAATGTTTCCAGAAGTGGTTTCAATCATGGTGAGGTACAGCTGCAGGTAACAAGACGCAGCGACACCCACACTGCAGCCTTCAGGAAACACACCACCCTGCCAGTCACACCACCACCGCAGGCACACCGAGACAGAAGATAGTTCCTTCCAAAATCAAAAAGAAACCTCGATTTCCACGCAACGTCCAATTTCAGCTCTTGTTCTTTACTGTGGTGCCGGTTTTCGAGTGGTCAGAGAAAGAGGTAAACTCAAACTTCCGATTTCTAGTCTCATCAGAGGCCAATAATTTTCCTGCGATCATCGAATGCTTCAGTGGCAGCGCACCACCCCCGAGGTGACATGAATTTCTGCAAGATGTCACTTTTAAAATAATTCTGCTTATCATCAGCGGTGGAGGGCGACCAATCAATTTTTCAAGAAATAAACCATTGGCTGCCCATCAAGACCCACAAGGACAAGGACAACCAATCAGCGTTATAAACTCAAGATTTTAAAAATACTCCGAAGTTGTAACAATGCGAATTATAGAAGTGATAAATACATATGACTAAATAATGATAAATGTCAGACATTCATGACACTTCGTCGCGCGGGGCACCTCACTATCCTTCCTCTATTAGTGACCCACTGTGCAATTCGACCTCCTTTGTTAAGCGGCTAAAACCATTAACATCAATCATTCACTCCATCAGTGTTTGTGTGAGTGAAGCCGTAGAGCCGTGCACACACCGTCCTGGAACACGCGTCATATGGCCTCCTTGTTGTGGCGCCAAAATTCAATCAATTAATTTCTCAAGTCACGCAAGTTACTGCATCGGCCAGGTCAACAGGATTACCTGCCTTTCGTGACTCCCTGGAAAGGTGCGAGTTTAGCGGCTTATTGCTGATGCTCGCCGGGTCGAGTGTCGATTATAGTCTAACTCTTAACCCTCGGGAGTTGGAAAGGAGTACTTAAATCTTAATTCTCATCACTGAACTGCGTGGTGTAATTAAGAACAGAGGCGTTAAACTACAGTATTTAAAAAAAAAAGAATAAAGGAAAGGAAAGAGATGTACACACACCCTTCAAAGTTACAATGAGCAACAAAATATAAAGCATTATAAACCACTACAGTGATTAATTAACAGAAAGAACCTTCATGCAATATATATATATATATATATATATATATATATATATATATATATATATATATATATATATATATATATATATATATATATATATATATATATATATATATATATATATATATATATATGTATATATATATATATATATATATATATATATATATATATATATATATATATATATATATATATATATATATATATATATATATATATATATATATATATATATATATATATACCTAAGTACATTTCCCTTAACTAATCAGCATTAATGGTTGACGTACATGTAACACAACGTCCTCTTAATTTCATTACGTAAGAAGAAAGTAGCTACTGCCGTGCTCCCTTGCTGAACTTCCTAGGAACAGGGCCAGTAATCTAATAGAAGTGTGGGGATGCTGCACGAGAAAGAGGAAGGTAAGGACGTCCAGTAGATCCCCCACTAATTTGAGAGGGAAGAGGGAGAAACGATAAAGCTTTGCAGAATCGACACACGCACACATACGAGTACATGTAAGCCTATGCCGTCGCCTCTCTCCTCCAAGTCCTTAAGGCTTCCTTATTAGACTTCAAAACTTTCGGCTCAGTATTGACAGGGAGCTTGTTATAAGAAGGAGGAAGGAAGGAGGAGAGGTTGGAGAGGATGAGAAGGGATGGAAAGGAGAAGCAGGATCGGAGGATTATATGATCTGAAGGAGGAGGGAAAGGAGGAGTAGAAGGAGGATTACGATTTTGAAGAAGAGGAAGAGGAGGTAACAGCAGTAATACACATAGCAGTGAAGAATAACATCTCTTTCTCTCCCTCTCTCTCTCTGAAAAAAAAAACATCACGAGACTTAAACAGAGAAAGACGAGTAAGGAGACAAGAGAAGAAGTAAAAACAACTTCGCCAGTGGAGCCAGGCGACGCCACACGAACCCGAATATTGGATGTAAAATTTTATCTAAATACGTTCCGGTGGTTGAAAAATGGGGGAACTTTGTCATCTGTCATGGCTGGGAGCACTACACCACTGCCCTGACGCTAATGTTATATTCCAACCCTCCCCCCCTGACGCTACCCGCCCCTCCTCCCCCTCACTCCCCCGCCCTGCCGCGCCCGTGACATCCTTACCCTCCCCTGCTGTGATATCTGCGCCCTTACTTGCGGGGTGACCAAATTTTTACGCCTAGAAGAGTGGTTAAAAATCTACCAAAGACCTATTCCTCGTCATTCCGGAACGGTGTTTTAGAGATTAGGAGAGACTTGATCAGCTTTTGTTACGCGGTGGTGGTGCTACTCTGTGTTACTGTGGGCCTCCAGCCATCACAGCCCGCGCTGCTGTACTGCAAGGCTTACCGCGAGTTATCAATACTTCCGTGGACTGTAAGATTCACACCCTCAGGACTGTGCCTTCCGTGTTGCTTATCCAATAAAATATACATCTCCTTGTTAAACTGAAAATCCATTTATCTGCTAGAATATAAACATATATATACACATACATACACACATTCACACATACAGTCTTCTTCCTCCTGCCTTCCGTGTTCCCTATTCATTGAAACATACGCTTCCTTGATAAACTCACTGTACCAGAATGTAATCATTGCACGTACAGCATTCTTCCTCCTCAAGAGCTGTTTTTTTAATATTCACACCCTCAGTGCTGCGCCTTCCACGGGACTTAGCCTGTGAGATACACACTTCCTTCACAAACAGGTCTTTCGTTTATCCTCAAAAGCATAATTACCCACATCCCTTCTAATCTCCAAAGGCTCCAAAGTCTTTCTCACCACCGAGCGTTACGTGCATTGCTCTGAATCAGGCGAGGCTCCGGCACCACTGCCCTGGGTGCTGCCTAGGTTGTGTCCAGGCGTTATCGTTGATCACCTCCCCAGCACATCCACCTGTGTCCCTTCCCACTCTCGCCTCGACCCGCCACGACACGCCCCTATCCCACCAGGCATCAATTCCCAGGTCGCCGCTGCTTTCTGCTTCCTGCTTCCCGCCATCCAATCAGCGTCCCCGACTCGTGAAGATTACATTTGATCTCTACTGTACATGTGACCTGCATCCACGCTCCTCGCAGGACGTGGCGTGTTATACCGGCGGGCGAGATGTGACGGGTGATGCTCATGATGGTGGTGGTGGTGGTGGTTGATTTGGCTTGAAAGATCAATGTTATTAAGTAGGAAACACTTAATACGTACAGAGAAAACATTGTCAATAAGATACAAAATAATATGGTGAATTGAATAAAATTTTCTACGTACATAACTTAAATTACGTTGAAAAATATTAAGAGACTTACTGAACTGAGCTGGCCAATCCAATTATAAACATTTCCTACTCACTTTTGTTTTTTCTTGGGAGGCGTCTAAGAATATTGTTGCTGTTGCCCTTGCCAAGTTTCATATCACAATAAAAAAAAAAGACTTCAAGGTACTTATACCCACAGTCCCCAGTGTTGACAGAATGTAGTATGTATGTTAATATGTACGTTAATATGTAACTTGTGGATTTTCAACTGATAAAGTCTACAATAAATAAACCGAATATTATTATTATCATTATTACACACACACATACACACACGCACACATTACATCACACACAGGAGCGATGTAACACTACACACATCTAGCAACGTAAAAATAAAGGCGATGCATGCTTCGGGTAACAATCCCCCTCCACTCAACATTCGTGTCCATCCTGCACCTCTCTATTGCGTGTTCCCATTTCTTCCCGTCACCATACACTGCCTTGCCTCCTGTGTCTTGTAGCTTTATCGACCACGCCAATAACACCGTCACAGTTCTTTACGTGCATATTGTAACAGAAATATTGGTGTTGTTTGTATTCAATTATTCATGGATAAGCGTGTGTTGTGTTATTACTTTCTCTCTCTCTCTCTCTCTCTCTCTCTCTCTCTCTCTCTCTCTCTCTCTCTCTCTCTCTCTCTCTCTCTAATCCTGCCTTTTTATAACACTTCCCTTTGTTCCTTCTGCTCATGTCATATAATCAGTCACAGCATACGGGCACACACATACAAATTGCACAACCTCATTTATTCTCGTGAAACATTCCAAACACGCAACAATTCCCAGTGGCCTGATATATATATATATTTTTCTCTCCCTCTCCCATTTACGTCCCACGCTGTATGTTCCGTAACGGCGCGGGGAACCTTGGATTCTGGCACAGTTGTACAAGTATCATTGCTCTCATATTCCCCATTAGTAAAACTGTGACTGCCGGCCATGCACACCTGCTTCCTTCTTTTGTGTTATGAAACTTTTAATTCCTCTCTGTTCCATCCAGCTATTGTCTCTCTGATGTCACTCTGTACTCATTATCTCCATTTTTTTTTCCGGTAACTTTAGTGTGGCGCTGTATTTCAACGTCATAAGGTGTTCTCTTGTTTCTTCGCCACCAAGTGTATCTCCGCTATTTGCATTTCCATCTTTTTTGCGTTTAAATATTCATTATTTTCCTCTGCTATAATCAGTTCTTGCCTTTCCGTGTCATTTGTTTCCAGGAATCTTACTTTTCCAGTGCTTTCATCCTGCTATTTCATCATTAAAAGCTGGTCCCTGCCTCTCCAACGGCTTTCCACAATTCCTATCTTTTCATTTTTTTTTTTTTATTCTTTCATTTACGTTTGAGAGCCTCCCACTTCCTGTGCTTCCTGCGTGCCATTCTGCCTTTCAACATTATAAGGTCTCTTCTGTCCCTTCACGCTAGTAATACTGCCTGCCACGTCTGCTTCCCTGCCCTCATGTCGCCCTCACGCTTCTGCCCCGCTTTCACACTTGCACATAACTCGGCTAGCAGGTCCGCATATATCTGTCATTCCCAACTTGCGTCACCCAAATACATCACTCGTGAGTTATTTAGCTTGTTTCCATCACTTGTTATCTGAAGGCCGCTCTCCATCATTCCTGATTGTACGCACTTCCCTAATAACAAGCACACATTTAAGCGCGCACCCACACACACACACACACACACACACACACACACACACACACACACACACACACACACACACACACACACACATACACACACTGTCCCTCTAAGAACTAGCTGAACAAAATGATTTATCACCTCAGCATCAAGAGATAAGCGTCTCTCTCTCTCTCTCTCTCTCTCTCTCTCTCTCTCTCTCTCTCTCTCTCTCTCTCTCTCTCTCTCTCTCTCTCTCTCTCTCTCCTTTCCATGTATTTCTGCCACAGTCGTCCTGTCTCATGTAAATCGTAATCCTATAATGCTATGAACAATGGGTGGATATGGACGACTTGTGCAAAACATTAATATGCGCGTGACACACCAACCACGCCAAGGAGAACACGAATTGCATGCCGGGAGGGATTAAATGCCTCGCTCACCAGTGTTCCTCTGCGCAGTAGGACGAGGAGGAAGAAAACTGACGTATCTCACAAAATCTTCCTTGGACTGATTCAACACTGTCCAGAAACACATCAGGGCAGGATCTTTTGTATTAACCCTTTGAGTACTGCGACATTACCTCATTTTCACTCCGGATTACATTTTTTTTTTCCGGCCAAGGCCAACAAAATTTATAAGAAAAAAGAAAAAAAAAAAGGCCCACTGAGGTACCGGTCTCAAAACAGAGACAAAAGCGCCCATCAGAAATTAAAGGATTAAATAAGATGAGTTTCTTGCAATGAGGGTATTCAAAATAACCTCTTGCTGCTCACCGACTAAAAAAAAGTAGCTTATATCTCCATTTACTCCTTTCATAATCAATAATAGGTGATTTTGTGAAGCTTAGAAAGTGTCTCTGGTATTGAAAGAGTTAAATAAGCGATCAGAATAGAGGCGCAGTAATAACGAGCAGTCAACCCGCTTTCAGTTTCATCGCCGCTGTTGGGATAATGGCATTGCTCACCGCGCCGCCCCGCACGGTGTGGTATTATCGAGTCGTGAACTTTTTAGGGACCAAATGGTAGATGCACAAAAGGATCCATTTATTTGATGGCGGCTTCCCTCTGTTGCCGCTCACCCGCAGTTTAGTTTTTTTCTATTTTTTATTTATTTATTTATTTTTTTTATCTTGGGTCGTTTCTCTCTCTCTCTCTCTCTCTCTCTCTCTCTCTCTCTCTCTCTCTCTCTCTCTCTCTCTCTCTCTCTCTCTCTCTCTCTCTCTCTCTCTCAAAGGTGTAGCAAATGACATCACTGGTCTTGAGAATGATGATGATAAAAAAAATATCTACGTAATATACCACATCACAATACAAGAAAAAGATAAAATAAGAACCATCTCCTAGACTAACATTGTAAAGGATGACGGAGCCAATGGGGTCTTACATCATCATTCCCTCACCAGACAGCCGCTATATAAGAATTCCCTCTTTTCCCGTAAATCTACCCACATGAGGCGCTACGTTTCGCTTTACAACAGACAGTGCGGCTTGTCATAAAGTCTCATTTGGGCAAACAAATCCACTGATGTTTAGTTTTCATTTGTGTTCCTTTGTGGCGTTCCCCAGCAACAGACAGCGCATCTAGTGGTACCTTAACCTTCACGGCCAAACAAACGCACTGTAATGGCTCCACCGATCTCAAATCCCCTGAGGGAACTAACATGTGGCCAAGTAAACTTACGCCTCTGCCAAACACTCATGACTAACTCGCTGTGTACACAAGATCCCTTGATTATGAAGTTTCTATTCAATCTTCCTATATGATATTCGATGTCCTATAAGACAAGGGAATCAGTCCGCTGCGTCAGGTGCCAGATGAAGACAAATATTGGTGTAGTATTAGTGTGAGGCGGAGAAGACTGGAGGAGGAGATGGAGGGTCACACACACACACACACACACACACACACACACTAAGACTCGGCTGAATGAATTGATCTATTCCCTCACCATCTCAAGTGGAGCACCTCCCTAATTAACAAGCTACTCCCGAACTACTGCGCCTCTCGTGACCAAGTTGGTAATTATGATGATCGAGTTAATCCCTCAGTCTTAATACATACAGTGCACATTCCTACTTAAAATGACGAACAATAGCTATGTGGCTTTATGCTTTGAGAATTCTGAGCCCGCTGTGGCCTTTAGCTGTAGGTCTGCAGATGTATAATAAAGATTTCTATGACCATTGTGTTTAGGCACTTCAAGTCTGAGATAAGTTTGTCTGTTATGTGAATAGAGTGTTCCGCTTCTTGATTTTTATTCAGCTTTGTTAATTTGATGTGTTAGATTCTGTATGTTGTGTGAGTCTGTGAACAATGTGTGTGTGTGTGTGTGTGTGTGTGTGTGTGTGTGTGTGTGTGTGTGTGTGTGTGTGTGTGTGTGTGTGTGTGTGTGTGTGTGTGTGTGTGTGTGTGTGTGTGTGTGTGTGTGTGTGTGTGTGTCCATCAATCTAATACAATTTATTAACACTGTATGCACTAAATTGTCTTCTTCATAAGCGCCTGTATGAAGCCATAACATGATCAAGCAGGTACCGGGCAGCGGCGCGAGGCGAAGGCACGCCCTTGCTCCGCCGACAATGATCCCATCACGTATCTGCCAGGCCCGCCAGTCTTCATTACCTGGTTAGGACTCGCTTCGCACGTAAAACTATGGTGTTTATATCATTTGAAATCCCAGAGAGAGAGAGAGAGAGAGAGAGAGAGAGAGAGAGAGAGGAGAGAGAGAGAGACAAGCGGATGTTGCAGGATTACACAAAGATAAATTGAAAAGAAATCAGAATTGCTTCATTTAAGCATCAGTTTAGTCACCAAAGCGAGAAGACACCAGCCTTGGACGCTTGCACGCTCACAGTGCGGAGTGGCAGTGGACAAGGTCGCGTGCCTAAGTGACTATTAGTGATGATCCTGAAGGTACTCTCAACACAGCGGCTGTTAATACAGGTGGTGTCATCGCCTCGGCCACACGACCGCCTTGGCAGCAGCACGCCACGACAAAATATAAGATAAAAACAAATGTGTGAGTAAAAAAAGGCGAAAAAATAACTCGTCTTACTTACACTGTGTATGAAAAGTTTGACTAATTCTGCACTAAATTCCGAAATGGAATAAACACAATGATAATAGAAAATATGTTAACGTTTTCTTTTTTAACCGTAATGGTACAAATGTATATGATGATCAATAAGATGCCATACTTATGTACGAAAAATTTTACTTCCTCTGCCAAAAAATAAAAATAAAAAATGAAATACGCATCAGAAAAGTATATATATATATATTTTTTTTATCTCGAATGGCGTAAATAAATCAAGACTTCCATAAGAAAATACATAATGATCGATAACAGGCCAGTATTCCACGGTAAAGTTCAAGAATTTATCGATTAGGTGAAGTTGATGATTCAGGTGGTGGTGTGAGCGTGAGGTGCCATGCAGGGGCTGCGCTGACGTGACCTTCAAGAACTCGCCTGACTTAAGTATCTCCTGGACTTTTAGGCTTTGGTGATACGTGTTTTGTTTGCTGGTGAGTGGTGAGGTGTGGCGAAGAGGGTTTGTTTGCTGATTGGCATGCGGTGTGGCGAGGAGTGGTCAGGAGTGGCTTGTCTGCTAGTGTGGTAGTGAGTGTGATAAGTGGAAGGAATCTCTTGTGTGCCTGTAAGGGTGCGGACTGGCGAGGATGTCTTGTCTGTTGTCAGGGTGAGAAGTGGCAGTAAGTAATAATTAACTTCCCTCCCATCTCAGTCCTTCACCAGAGACGCCGCGGACTGGCTGGCAATACATTCCTCTGAGTACGTATTTCGTGAGACTGAATGTCATCAAAGCCTCACAAAGGACTTACTAAAACGTGATTTGTTATATTTTTACGCCTGAGACGGAGAAATTAGACGAGGTCATTAATATACATGAAGATATGTTCTCCGTTGCATTAGCATCAGCTTGGGTGAGTCAGTAACACTACAAAGGAGAAAAATCTGGAAGAGTAGATACATCATTTGAAATTGAGATTGATCAAGTCACGGAGAACCAACAACTAAGTCATGTTGTAATGATAGAGTTATAGAAAAAGGACCTCTTCCGCCAAGGCACTACCATGAACCAGGATCAAATACACAGCTTTCCCGAGAACAGCCTGGCTCTGCATGAGGGATGACTAAACTTTTTGCAGAATTCATTACTGCAGTTATATAAAACTACAAAAAACTACAAAAAAATTCATAAATAGATTCGTCAGGTTTAAGCGCTCCATTAATGAACGAATTTTGGAAACAATGGAGAAGAAAACCACAGTGCTGGTGAAGGTCGTGTGCCAAACACCCGATCTTCACAACACCAGCCTTGAGCGACGCACCCAATCTACCAACAACGGAAGTCTCGCTAACTTATTAACTTGCTTGGTTATCGTTTTATAACTTCCATCGAGGCTCCGATGTTGTGTGAGGCGGCGACACATACTCACATACACTCCCTGTTTCTCTTCTCTGCTTGTCGTTCAGGATCAGCGGGAAGACATGCTCTGCTTGCAAGAAGAAAGGCTGGCCAAGAATTACAAAACAGATCAACGAGACGATTAACTGCTATTCCCTAAAAGAAGTGTAGAACAATAGATTCCAATCAAGCTCGAGAATTTAGTCATTGAGGTGTATTCATATTTCTCTCTTAAAGTAGTCATACGAAGATAGAAACAACTCACACAAGCACACACACCACTACCCACCGATCCACTCACGCACACACTCACAATCAGGTAATGATTTCCAGGGTTTAGGAGTGAAAGCAATCAAAGAATGAAGAAAAGTATGATTACACGTAGTCATTTGCCAAGACAGGTGAGCGCAAACCTGCTCACGTGAGGCTCGTGTCAAGGCCATTCCCGCAACATATAAAAAGAAGAAAAGAAGAAGAAAAAAAAAAACTCTTTTCTTCCCTCGTCAACAGGTTCACTTCCACGCTGCTGGTGTTGACGGCATGTTGTATCTCTTAAGGGAAAAAGGTATTACAAAGAGTTAACGTTTAATCTCTCCAACAAGTTCGTGATTAGCAATTTACTTTAGTGTGACAACGCGTGGCGGCCGTCCGCTGCTCAACTGCCACTCTGCTTTACATCTAATTAGGTACAGGTGTGATGAGGTGCATAAGACACGCTAGTAAAGAAACAAACTTCTAACACCAGGCTGGGTCACCGCTTTACTCCGGCTACACACACTCGGACACCACCCATCTGTCTTTACTTTATATTTTTCTCGTTTATTCTGGTCCTTAATCTAAAAACCCTCCTCCATGAAGCTTTATCTTTTCCTCCACCTCCTGCGCCTCTTCTTCCTCGCCGTCGTCGTCATCGTTGTCGTTTTCGTCGTCTTCCTCCTCTTCCTACTCCTCCTCCTGCTCCTCGTCTCCGTTCTTCCTTCTCCTCTCTCCCTCGTCTGTCCTTCCACTTGGACTTTCATTTCATTATCCACTGCTCTTTCTCTCTCTCTCTCTCTCTCTCTCTCTCTCTCTCTCTCTCTCTCTCTCTCTCTCTCTCTCTCTCTCTCTCTCGTCTCTCTCTCTCTCTCTCTCTCTCTCTCAGCCTTCACAGTGCCACTTTCATGTTGTTTGTTCTCCCTGTCTTCTTTCTCAACTCTCTTAACTTCTCTCATTACTCTTGCCTTACTCCAATCCCTCCTCCAATGGCACACTCGCTCTCCTCACCATCCACGCTCTCCTTTACCCTGTCTCGTGGTCTGCCTCGCTCTCCGCCTTTTGGGTACTCTTATCTATTTCTTTCCTCCGTTATTTATTTGAGCTTCGTCCTCCTTTGTCCTGCTCTCTTCTTCCTCTTTCGTTACTCCAACTCTTGCTTCGTGCTCATCTTTTTTTTCACGTGTTTTTGCTTTTTTGTAACTTATTCTCCGCCTCTTCTTCTTCCCTCTTCTCCTTCTCCTCCTCCTCCTCCTCTTCCTCCTCACCAGATGAGTAGAGTTCTTGAATAAAACCTCCTTTCATCCCTTCCTGTGAAAATTCCATGCTTGTTTTCCGTACTCCGTGTTATTTTTTCCCCACTGTTTCCACGCCGGTGCAGGGAAGTGGCGGGTGAGAAGGAGCCTTCTCTTACGTTGCCCTATTTCTCTACTGGAGGACCTGATGCGGTCGTTGTTTTGACCTAGGTAATCTTCCTTTTCTCCTCCTTCTCCTCCTTTTCCTCCTCCTCCTCCTCCTCCTCCTCTTCCTCCTCTTTCATTCCCTTTTCTCGTAATGTTATGCTAGATAGTGTAGTCCACACAAAAACACCCCATAAGGACCAAATACACCTGCTGCTACTTGTTCTTTCTTTGTGTTAACTTGTATTCCTCTTCCTGTACCACTGTAGCACGCCAGGTCGTGTCTCGTGAACATCTGGGTCGCGGCGGTGCACGTGAGGTCACCCGGCAGTCACGTCGTTCCCAGGTAATGCCACGTCCCGGTGCTCGCTAACTCGCCTGTGTCCCTGCTCGATGTGTGACGATGTGAAAATAGAACCAAAATCCACGTTGATGTCTAGATTATTGTATTTGCTTGTTTTATTCGTCCACAATCACAATCATGCGTCCACAGCAATACAACCCATCGCGTGTCAGCCTGCTTGCCCGCCGTCCTGAGCGTCACATGGCCGGCGTTCTCAGCCACAGTCCCTCCCCCAGTCCTAGCCCGGAGCCCCAGCGTGTGTGCACCGACGGGAAGAATTTTATCGTTTCCTAAAATCACTTCCAATACTTCTGTAATCTAATAAAATCAGGGCTATTTCCTGCTTGAAGCGAAGTCATAAAGTTTTATCTACAGTGAAAGAGATATTTTACAGTTTATTCTTTCATAAAATTTGACCTAGTGTTCACCAGTCTTGCCTACGCGGCGAAATACTCGTACTCCTCAGTCTGCCGGCACGCGCCACACTGCCAGTATTGAGCCGTGAACACTGCCAATATCTGGCAGACTCAAACCTACGCCGTGCAGGTTTCAGGACACCAGCTCGGCCTTACTGCCCTCCCGAGACTTTACTGCCTCTGTCTTTTCCCTCCGTCAGCCACGGGCGAAGGTCATGCTCCAGGACTCCAGTGGGAGGCGCTGAAGGTGACGTGTGCGTGGCCGAGCTAGTGCGGGGCGGGGCGGGGCGGGGCGTTACCAACACTTTTATGAGTGCTTCACCTTTAGACTGACATCACTCCCTCGCTACCTTGGCCATGAATAAATACACATTTACATGAAAGCAACTCTGATATTGACGACCCTTCCTGAAAACTAAACAGAATACTTTATATATTACTGTAATAAGAAAAAAACAATAAACTATTTAAGAAAACAATATTTAATACACTTTTACTTCAAACGAGTCATAGAATTCACATTAATTTCTAAAACACATAACTCCACTTTATATATTTATCGCTGAAATAAATAACAGAAGAGAATAAATAGCAAGAGAAAAGCCACAGTGTAATAAACCAACCTCAGCGACCTCATAGCCAGATCCCGGCCACTGAGGCGCAGGGCTTAGTGTGGCACCAAAAGCATCTACCTGACGTGAGGTGAGGCGCCCCTGACCATCTGCTCCTTGTCACACCCATATTTAAGCTTCCGCGCTTGTTTCTTGGGCCCTACGTGGCGAGTGTGTGTGTGTGTGTGTGTGTGTGTGTGTGTGTGTGTGTGTGTGTGTGTGTGTGTGTGTGTGTGTGTGTTTCCTACAAGCCATCCTTGCCCGCCACTTCCCCAAAAAGAAAAAAAAAATACACACGAGAATAGCCCTCTCTCTCTCTCTCTCTCTCTCTCTCTCTCTCTCTCTCTCTCTCTCTCTCTCTCTCTCTCTCTCTCTCTCTCTCTCTCTCTCTCTCTCTCTCTCTCTCTCTCTCTCTCTCTCTCTCTCATCACGTTTTCACGATGCATTCTCCTCTCTTTTTATCTTTCACTTTTTCTTTTTCCTCTCCTGTGGTTTCGTCTCTCTCTGTAATCAGTCTCCACGAATCCTACTTTTCCGCCTCCCTTCGCCTCGTGTTCTCCTCACTCTCAGCATTATGGCGTCCTCGAGGGCACGACTTCCCTGTATTATGTGCGTTCTTTTTTTTTTCAAGGGGCAAAGACGTGTACAGATGGTATGCATAGAGATTACATACATACATACGACTGTAAAGGAAAGGGGGAAAGAAAAATAAACGAAAGACACACATACATACATACATACATACATGCATACATTTACATACATACATACTGAGAAAACAGGTACGTACACAGACAGACAGACAGACAGACAGACAAACAGACTAACTGACACTGACTGACTGACTGACAGACAGAGACAGACAGACAGACGGACGGACAGGATCACACTAAGTGGAAAAATAGAGAAAAAGAAAGAAAAAGCAAGAAGACCGAACGCCGATCAAGAAAATATAAAAAAAACACGAAAAATCCACAGACTGACACTTCAAAAAACAGAATTAAATAAATAACTCGAGCAGACGAAATGGAAGAGAAGAGAAAATAAAGCAAGGGAAGGATGGAACAAGACGAGGAGCAGGAACAGGGAGAAAATAAAGAGGAAAAGAAGAAGAGGATGAGAAGATGGATAGAGAGAGAAAGAACAGGAAGGTGAGGAACTGGTGTCCTATATGGGAATTCCTGTAAGAGAGAGAGAGAGAGAGAGAGAGAGAGAGAGAGAGAGAGAGAGAGAGAGAGAGAGAGAGAGAGAGAGAGAGAGAGAGAGAGAGAGAGAGAGAGAGAGAGAGAGAGATGGATGACAAAAAAAATAAAACAAAAAGAGTGATGGAGGACCGACATGAAAGCAGAGGAGAAGTGAGGAATAAAACAAACGAGGAGGAACGAGCGGAAAGTAAAGGGGAATATGTAGAGGAAACGAGAATGCATTTCCCACTCACCCTTTTTTATTTCCTCCCTCTCTGCATCAGTCCAATTTGTTTACGCCTCTATATACACAATGAGCTACGTGTGTGTGTGTGTGTGTGTGTGTGTGTGTGTGTGTGTGTGTGTGTGTGTGTGTGTGTGTGTGTGTGTGTGTGTGTGTGTGTGTGTGTGTGTGTGTGTGTGTGTGGGTGGGTGGGTGGAAGGGCCAGGCAGTAATGCTCTAGTTAACATGGGCCTCCTAAATCCAACCAGTGCGCCAGGCTGGATAATGAGGGGCCTGAATAACATATTAGCGTGTGATCGTACCTTGTGGGGGATCAGAAAAAAAAGTCCTGCAGTAACGATAAAAATAACAACGACAGCAGCAACATTAATAGCAACAGCACCACCACCACCACCACCACAACCACCAACAGTAACAATGTAATAGTAATGATAACAGTAGTAATAATAACATTGGTAATAGCAGGTGTCATAGTAAACCACATTGAGCGGTGGTGTCAATAAGCAATACAAAGCGTCGTGTATCGTAGTAATCTGTGGATCTCCTGCAAATGTAGCAGAAAAAAGAAATACCAAGATAAAAGACATTTTGAAATAATTTTGTACAAAACACTGAGAATATTAAGTTTTACTCTAATTCCGTCATTGTCTTTGTGCCACAAGACTTTGCTCACACACTGCTGGAAACCTTGAGCCTACAGCACGGGAGCAAGAATAGCAGTCAGCGAGCAGAAACACCGGTGCTGTGGAGGTTATCGCGGCGCGTTTCACGGCAGGCAAACTGACTGACAGTCCTGCACAAGTCTAGCCCAACGGCGGTGCTCAAGGGCCGACACGAGAGGGAAGTAATCTATAATTTACTTCCATCAAGAGCTTGACTCATAGGACACATGCGAATAAACTTCATTAATCAATATATTAAGAAGTCGCTGAAAGAGAAGACCCGTGAGAAAATCTGACATTGAGTTTACGGAGAATTTCACAATAGCGGAAGGAATACTTGCAAATGTGGCAACACAGAACATTAAAGAAGTCGCATCTTTCATTCAATAAAATCTATTCTAATATAATTACCATGTGATTACACACACACACACACACACACACACACACACACACACACACACACACACACACACACACACACACGAAAAAAGGGGAAAAAAAACTGCCCATTTTTCTTCTACACAGTTACTCGAACTCCATTTCTTTTCCAGTGAACAATATCCCTATGCCAGTTTTCCTCCCCAAAGTTCACACGAATATCCAAAGGGGAACAAACCCTCGCTCTGCCAAGAACTGTGCTGCGGAATTACATTTCAGTGTTACATACTGTTATATAATATTTCGTGTATATGTGTGTGTGTGTGTGTGTGTGTGTGTGTGTGTGTGTGTGTGTGGTACAAGTGATCTTTTCCCCGTAAGTATACCTGTCGCAGCGGGTTTCAGGGGCCGGAGCCACGACACAAGGCCTCAGGCGACTAATTCAATCAGGGTCCAAGTTAGAAGCTGGACTGACGGGCGCTGTTTTCACCATTCCCTGCACCACCACGACGACCGCCACGCCACGCAGCCTCCACGCCCCAGGACGCCCAATCGCTTCCTTGTGTAGAGAGAGAGAGAGAGAGAGAGAGAGAGAGAGAGAGAGAGAGAGAGAGAGAGAGAGAGAGAGAGAGAGAGAGAGATGCAGGCTAAACGTGTGCTCAGGTTATGCCGTCAGATCGGAGCGTGAGAAAGTAATCTTGTTTGAAGAGAGTTCCTGAGCAGGTTTCAAAATATTTTCTGTCGAAATTTTGCCTTTGGTGTTTAAAGTTGGATGCTTCATATCACGGGGAGTTATGTATCAAAGTGAGCAGTTATAGTTTATTTGCAGCGGTCTAAATATAAAACATTCTCTCTCTCTCTCTCTCTCTCTCTCTCTCTCTCTCTCTCTCTCTCTCTCTCTCTCTCTCTCTCTCTCTCTCTCTCTCTCTCTCTCTCTCTCTCTCTTTAAGCACGCCCTACGCCATTACTATCGCCATCACTAGCATCATCACCATCATCACCATCATTACTACCATGAACCCCACACTTTACTCTTCCGTTTCTACTACAGAGCTCCGTTCATTCATGCATACCTTTGAAGCATCACTCCATTGAATACATACAAATACACCCTTTTACCACATTCCTGCTTGTCTACAGTTCCTCTACAGCCACACATCATCAGCCAGCAAAGGAAACATCCCTCTCCTTTTCTCAACATCGTCTTTATAAACTCAATTACTCCAACACTAATACAATAACCTGTTTCCTTCACTGCAGTAGTACTTCCCACATACAACCCGAGACAGCAATTTGGACTGACTAGGTGATACATTCCAACTACAACCACTAAAACACAACACCTGTGCCACAAAACTGCACCCTCAGTACCACAGCTTTCACCGCAGTCCCGCCACAGCCTCACACCACCACCACCACAGCGCCCTACCTTTACTGCCTGGAAAGCACCACAGCACCATTTCGTCCCGGCCATGACCCCACAGCCACGACATACAAGAGCAACAAAACAATCAGCACACGCCGCCGGTCTCTAAACAGCTCAGGTTCAACATCAGCTGGAAGACAAACGGAGCGGGAGGACCAACACAGCGGAACGGACAAGGCAGCGGGGGAAGGGGGGATGAGAAGCTAACACTGTACACACAAACTATTAATAACAAAGGAAAGAACGCTAAAACTACACGACGCAGCGGGAAAGATTAACAGAGGGGAAAGAAATACACTACTCGCACGCACACACACACACACACACACACAAACATTAAGCAACGCAGTAAAAGACTAACTAACAAAAGAGGAGAAAACGTGAAGCAGAAGAACCGCCAACAGAAAGACTCAGGCAACACATTAGCACGCAGATTAGCACACACACACGGGGAAAAAAAAAAAAAAGAGAGAGAAGAAAAGACTCACAACAAAAACGCACAAAGAGTTTTCCAAGACACTACGGAGAGACAAAATAATAATAATAATAATAATAATAATAATAATAATAATAATAATAGTAATAATTAACACCTCAGAAGTTCCATCTTTTTTTCGAGATAAGAAAGAGACGCCAAAAATAAAGAAAACCTGGTGAAGTGAGCACATCTTAGGAAGGGAGGGAGGGAAAGAGGGAGGAAATAGCGGCTAACAAGCAGGAAGGAAATGACAAAGAGGGAAGGAAAGAAGGAGGAAGGGAGGAAGGAATCGAGGAAGGCAAGCAGGGAGGGAATGAAAGAGAATCAGACGAAGGGAGGAGTAAAAGAAAGTTTAAAGGGAGGGAAAGAAGAAGCATGGGAAGGAGGAATGGCGGATAACAAGCAGGGAGATAAGCTGGGAAAGAGGAAGAAAGGAAACCAATTAGGAAGAAAATGAGGAAGGAAAAGACAGAGGAAAGCTAGGAAGGATGGAGAGAAGAATAAGAATCGGGGAGGCAATGAAGGAGGCAGAGAGAGAAAGACAGGAAGAAAGGGAAGAAGGAAAGAACAAAGAAAAACAAGCAGAGAGATAAGGAGAAGGCGAGAGAGGTGGAGAAGAGGAA
Source organism: Scylla paramamosain (assembly GCF_035594125.1). Lineage (NCBI taxonomy): Eukaryota > Metazoa > Arthropoda > Malacostraca > Decapoda > Portunidae > Scylla > Scylla paramamosain. The sequence continues at coordinate 9,735,735 of NC_087167.1, read as the reverse complement.
GAGAGAGAGACGAGAGAGACGGAAGAGGGTGGTGTACGGGAAAGTAAGGCCTGGATAGGGAAGAAAGATGAGAGGGTAGGGAAGAATAGAGAACAGTAAGCAAGGAGGAAAGGAGGAAGGGAGGAATGGCCGCTGTCAAGGTAACAAACCCTTCCCGGACATTGTGTCGCTCCAAACCATGACTTTAGGCTGAGCGATGAGGGCCGAGCTTGATGGCGTGGCACGGGAGGAAACACAGCGACGGGAAGAGAAAGGAAAAATAGCAGACAAGGAAAGGGGGTGGAGAGGGCAAAATGGAAAGGTGCTGGAGGGAAATCAAAGGGAACGGGAAGGCACACACACACACACACACACACACACACACACACACACACACACACACACACACACACACACACACACACAGAGAGAGAGAGAGAGAGAGAGAGAGAGAGAGAGAGAGAGAGAGAGAGAGAGAGAGAGAGAGAGAGAGAGAGAGAGAGAGAGAGAGAGAGAGAGAGAGAGAGAGAGAGTCAGGAGAAAAGGGAGAAGACCACAAAAGGGAACAGAAAAGACAATAAACAAACTGAAGAATGGTCGGGGGAAAGAAGCAGGGATGAAAGGGGAGGGAAAAAATAAATGGAAGATGAGGGTGCCACAGTGAAATCAAAGGGGACAGAAAGGAACGGAAAGAGAGAAGAGAAGACAAGAGTAAAAGGAAAGAAAACAGTGGATTGGTATCCTGCAGGAGAGACGAGGGAAGGGGATACTAGACGTCAGGACCCCAGGGAAGCAATGGAATGGAAGGATACACAGAGGGACAGCAAAGGGGGAGACAGGACGGAAGGAGAGGCGGTAGAGGCGGCTGGGATGGAAGAGGAGGCGGGGTGACAGGAGAGAAGGAAGAGGAGGAACTAAAAAGTATAGGGAGGAATGTGAATTTGAAAAGGGCGAAGAGAGAGAGAGAGAGAGAGAGAGAGAGAGAGGGGGAAGTGACAGTGAACTCAAATGTAACTGGGATAAGGGGAAGGGAGGAAAGTGGAAGAGGAAGGGGAGGGAGAGACAGAAGGGAAGGGAGTAAAAAAAAGATGCACTGAGAGGGAAGGGGCGGTAAAGGCTTGATGGAGGAAGGGATAAATGGAATTGAACTCACAAATTAATGCTAGCAAGAAGAAAGGGAAGGAATATTGAGGAAAGGAAAGGGAAATAAAGAATATAAATAGAGAAAATAGAGGAAATAACCATGGCGAGTTTTTGCAAGGAACGAAATTTATGGAGAATCAAGCATAAAGAATTAGAATTATATGCTATGAAATATGAATAAATAAGGCAAAGAAATGTTGAGATAGGAAGAAACACTGAAATGACGGCACAGGAACACACGTTTGAAAGACACGCAAACAGGGAGAGTGCAGGACAGTCGCTCTACACTCAATATTCGGTGGTCGCCTGGAGCTTGGGCGTGGCAGGGGCAGTGACAGGGGTTAGGTGGCTACGTCCGGGCGGAGGTAAGGGGGATTCTGAACAAGCAGGTGCGTCGCGGAGGGCAAAGCTACGCATGCTGAGTGGAACAGGGCAGGGGAGGAACGGAGCGTAAACAGGGAACGGAAGGGATGGAGGACGGGGAGAGCATGAGAGTAAGGGGCGAGGAGTATAAGGACGGCAGTGGGCGGGGCAGGGCTGGGCTGGGCTGGGAGGGGTGCAGAGTGGAGCATGAATGTTGAAGTTGATGGACTAATAGAAATTTTGTGAGATGAAGACCTGAAAATGACTGGCCGCTCGCATTCTTCTGTTTTATGAACGAGAGCAGCTTTTGCATATGATTAAAAGTTGAACAGGCATTTTACGAGGTCTCCTCACTAACGTATTTATGAATATACGTATTATGTGGTGATGAAGTCTCTCTCTCTCTCTCTCTCTCTCTCTCTCTCTCTCTCTCTCTCTCTCTCTCTCTCTCTCTCTCTCTCTCTCTATCTATCTATCTATCTATCTATCTATCTATCAATCTCTCTATCTATCAATCTCTCTATCCATCTATCTATCTATCCATCCATCTTCACATGTGGGTACATCTCTAATGGTAAATATTCCATCCACTGGAATTTTTCTTTATTCTGAGTTTCTCTCGACATTTTTCGATATAAATCTCGAAGATTTACAAAACATATTTCGATATTTTTTTTTTCTCGTTGGTTCTTTTTTTTTTTCTAAGGATTATGAACATTATACAATACAGGATGAAGGTGAGGTGCAGGAACACACCTGGCGGGGAGGGAGGGAAGCATCAGGGCGCAGCCTCCCTTCACCACCCAACACTACCTCTCTTCCTTCATTTGGAAATGCACGTTACTGATATCTTCCGTTACTTTGCAAAATTTTGCATTGATGCACGTATACTAATATATGAAGAGAAAACAGGGAAACAGAGTCAAGGTGAAAATTGTACAGACTGAATAAAGGTAAATATTCTCATTTATATACAGGGCTCAGTACATTCGATTAATGAATCAGCGCCGAAGCCTCGCTGTTGGGGAGGCAGAGAAGGGAAGGAGAACGTGCAGCGTGAGGGTCAATATGAAGGGTTCTGGTCCTCTGTACTAGTGTGAATCTTGCTTACTTGTAACAGATTACGCTTCGAGGCAATGCTGGACTTGTTACTCTAGGCCCTGCTTCGATGCAATACCAGTAACAGTCCTTGGTGATACTACGAGTCAATATCAATAATCGTTACTCTGAGGTCTTGCACCGAGAACACACTGATACTCCTTACTTCTGGTCATGCTTCAAGGCAACACTAATACTTGGTCATACTTCCAGGCATTGTGTATTTTCTTTTTCATTCCTGGTCATGCTTCTACACAATACTAGTAACTGTGTCGTAAATGTTAAACTAGCATTTGTTCTCCCCCACGCAGCACATGTCCGGGCGATCATATTTCAAGTTCTTGCGAGCAAAATTTCATGTTGCCTTTGTTTACTGCCCCTGGGCACATTATTAAGAAAGTCTAGTTTTGTAAAATATGTATACTACACTCACGCAGGGCTTGGTACTGATCAGCAACACTCCCTTCACATGGATCGCCTCCCGTTCATTCTCCTCCCGGTAATCCCCACCCCTTCCCGAGATTGTAATCATGACATGGCTAACAATACTGATATGCTGTTGTTCTAATCAGTGAAATCCAGTACCTTAGATCACTTGAAATTCTACCTGCTAGCTTGGCGACATTTGGTATGGTAGTTACATTGCTGCATGAATACGACGCATTGTTTCCTCGCAGCGACCACCGCACGGGACTGACCCGGAATGTAACACAATATGACAGCTGCAGCAAAACTAATATTCGGATTTCAATGCTCAGACAAAATGAATAATTCTCCACGGCAATCAAGACTTCAAGACATTAAAATTTTTCAATAAAATAAAACAAATAAATATTTCACACTAATTAGCGTTACCTATATAATCGCATCCGGTTCGTTGGCAGCCATTCCACCGTTTTCTGCGACAATCGATTATTACAATGTCGGCAATTACTGCTAAGCTCTAATTAGGTGGTGGGCGAGTCTTGATGAGTTTCACTTTTTTTTCCTCTCCCTAATGATCACACAGGGCCGGCCTTCCGCCATCTTTAAAACCTTTCTACACATAGCCTTACACACACACACACACACACACACACACACACACACACACACACACACACACACACATATACACACCACCACCACCACCACCACCATCATCATCATCATCATCATCATCATCATCATCATCGTCATCATCATCATCGTCATCTCTTATTTACGATTCACATTATTCACGCATCACTTGTCCTTCATTTGTCGGACCCTCTTTGTTTAAATATTCATTGGAGTCTTTCCGATCCAGAATTACTCGCATTTTCATAACGGCATCAAATATTAAGGTGTACCTCGGTTTTCCCAATATATTATTAAAATGTTCGTAATTACCAAACACTAAAAGACATTTCCTCTCATTTCATATCCTTCAGAAGGAAAAAAATCATTTGAAAAAGGTTTTAATCAGCATTATTTATACAATGAAAATATTCTATTAGCCTTTATGCTGAAAAAAGCATCTGACGACCATTTTCTTTAATGCATTTATACCTTTTGCTTTCAACGGATTACGAAATTATTCAAATATTTATGTAATGCACCAATACATCATCACACAAAGGAATGTGCGGCGCGGCGAGAGTTTGGCTAATAACGACTTTCTTTGTAAGCAATGAATCAAGCAACTCAAATTATTAGAGGATAAAATGTTCATACTTTAAGACCCACTTGTACTGTGTCCTCGTCACCTTGTTAAGACCCCACTTGTACTGTGTCCTCGCCACCTTGTTAAAACCCACGTGTACTGTGTCCTCATCACCTTAAAAACACGACCCAGCAGCTTCAGCACCCAGAAGAGGCAGAAGCTCACGCCCCCAAGACTCGGTGCAGCGCGTCTTCATAATATTTTTAGGACACCAAAGGAATAAACTCTCTATCATTTGTTTTAGGAAAGAAGAACCGCAAATTACAAAAAGGCGTTCACTGAAAATAAATGAATGAAAACTTTTGGGAGATTATATATTACGAAAAGACGTAAAACTACCAGTGCACGAAATGAACGTCAACTGCATTAGAGATTAAATTCTTGGGTTTTCAAGTTCTATACTATGAATTAGAGTAACAAATGACAATACGTGTGTGTGTGTGTGTGTGTGTGTGTGTGTGTGTGTGTGTGTGTGTGTGTGTGTGTGTGTGTGTGTGTGTGTGTGTGTGTGTGTGTGTGTGGCTCATAACTAAGCACTCACTAGGCCTCCAGGTGGGAGTGAGGATCGGAACTACGCCATCCCTTGGGAACAGGATCAGTGCTGGCAGAGAGCAGGACATGCCGTGACCCGCAACAGCGGCGTCATGATGAATAGAAGTAAATAAAAAAATAAGTAAGCTAACGATGATGATGATGATGATGATGATGATGATGATGATGATGATGATGATGACAATAATAATAATAATAATAATAATAATAATAATAATAATAATAATAATAATAATAATAATAATAATAATAATGATAACAGCTACAACAATGAGAACAATCTTTACATCTCTGGTTGACTGTCATAAACTTAGCGCTGGAGTGTCAGACAGACGAGATGGAACAGATTGTATCAACACTCCCAAACTTCAACAAATCCCACGCAAAAATATAACAATTAGTGGGTCATCAGTAAGTGTTGCAACAGTCAGGCTGAAAACACCACACATTTCAAAACGACAGACTTATCAAATACAATAATAACAATATTTGAGGTAAAGTTGAGTTTGAAAAGGAAATTCTTGCTTTTACAGATTCACGATTTGTTACCAAGCCTTTCAGTGTGTGTGTGTGTGTGTGTGTGTGTGTGTGTGTGTGTGTGTGTGTGTGTGTGTGTGTGTGTGAGTTAGGGGGAGGAAGGATATGAGTGTGCACATTTGTGAGCATGTACGTGAGTGTGCCCAGGCGCGCGTTAAGCCAATTATCAAAATATTAGTAACAAGTTTCCCAGATAATTGGTAATCCAATTGTGTTAAAACAAATAGCCATAAAAAGATAAATCAAATAAAAGCGGCTTGCCAAAAAAATAGGGTTAAACTTTTCCCGTACATCATTTTCTTCGATAACGTTTTTTTTTCCAGTTGCAATGACAAAGGCAAAATGTCCACAACGGTAACGGGATTACACTGCGTCACACGGCAAGCCTTTTATTGTGAGCTCAAAAGGCTTTAAAAGAGTGTGCTTAATTAATCGTATTGAGAGAGAGAGAGAGAGAGAGAGAGAGAGAGAGAGAGAGAGAGAGAGAGAGAGAGAGAGAGAGAGAGAGAGAGAGAGAGAGAGAGAGAGAGAGAGAGAGAGAGAGAGAGAGAGAGAGAGAGAGCAATTAAACTATTAAAATAAAGCTTCAGGAATACAAAATTAAATTATGAGAATTATATAACTTGAATAACATGACCGGAAACAACAGCCAGAACTCATCAAACATCCAGACCCTCACGCCCACCACCACTACCACAACCACCACCGCTTCAGTCTCCGCCTACGCCGTCCACGGCCGGCGGCACACACACAGCCGTCCGGCACACAATCCCATTTCCATGTGTTTTCTAGACTCGTCCCGGAGGATCGTCCACCTAATTAAAACAGTGGAAGCCCCGGGAAACTCAATCCTTTGTGTCTGCTCAAATATATTTCAGTAACAAGTGGACAGTTAAGAATTTTTCCTCCAGGAGGGGCGCCAGAGAGGAGGCGGCGCGCCAGTCACAAATGTCCCTCCGCCACAAAGATATGCAGAGCTGACCATGAAAATGTAGCGAGAGAGAGGCGTAAAAATTTCAACTCGGAAAGTTTGCACCACACACATCTCTCTCAACGTGATTCGCGAACACGGAAACGACCAAACGTTTCCTTCATTATGGTCACAATACTATTTCGGCAGGGAGGCAGACCAGCACTGCGCCCACAGTCATCTATCTACATGGCACACACACACACACACACACACACACACACACACACACACACATACATGTTAGGGAGCAAGAATTGTAATATTGCCTTGATGGGTGACGAGTATGCGTCATGTATTTGTGTCGGCTTGTATCAGCAAGCAGAGAATGTCATCGCTACAAGTGAAGAGTAGTATTTCAAATAACCGTACAGAGTACATCTCATCATTTTCACGTAACTGTAATACCAATCACTATTTCTTTAACAATAACATTGTTTTTAATGCTAATACTATTTTAGATAGCGGTCAACTTAATAGGATCTTCATCCAGCCAGAAGGCAGTGGAGCAGGCAGATTGGAAACAGTCCCGAGCCGTGAGCGTGGGTATGAGAGTCGTGTGGGCCAGGGGCGCTCACAATGACTGTTTTCCATCTGCGTAGCTCTTCCTCGGTCTTGCAGTTTCCACACCCTCGCCCACGGTTCCACACGGCTCTCACATACCCGGCCACGGACATCAGTTTTTTTTTTTTTTTTTTTTCTTAATAGACTGGAGTGGCGAATGTGGGCGGCTGGCTCACGTATCGCTGCCCGTGTGGGTGTGGCTGTGCTACACCGTGTCAGCTGAGTTCCGTTGGTTCCTTTCTCGTTATTATAATTTTGGAGGGCGGCTTGCAGTCTGCCAATGACGTGCTTTGCTGATTGTGTGTCGCTGACTGTATATACACTGAAGCAACAATTTGTACAACAAACACAAGAAAACCCTCACTGTGGTTCAACTGCAGGTCCTGTGAGTTGATGCCTGGTAGTCCACGAGCACCAATATTGATATATTGATCATATCTATCATATGAAAAAATAAGTACCTGCAATTATAAAGTTATGTATGTGGAATAATACTCGTAGTAATGGTGCCAAAAAGACAGTGTGAAAGTTGAACCTGAAGTCATTCCTCATGAAACCACACACACAACTTTTCACAAATACCGCACGTTAAGAGACGACACACAATAAATATAAGAACATAAGAACATAAGAAAATAAGGGAAGCTGCAAGAAGCCATGAGGCCTACATGTGGCAGTCCCTGTACGAAATATATCTACCAATTTCCACTCATAATCCCTATCCATAAATCTGCCTAATCTTCTCTCAAAATTCTCTAATGACTGAGGACTAACAACCTGATTACTAAGTCCGTTCCACCCATCTGCCACTCTATTTGAGAACCAATTCCTTCCTATCTCTTTCTTAAACATAAATTTTTCAAGCTTGAACCCATTATTTCTTGTTCTATCCTATATATGTCTGGCAGGAGTGAGCTGCCTCGCACAGAAAACGATGAGTACAGAAATGAATACCAATAATTGCCTCTAGGACACACACACACACACACACACACACACACACACACACACACACACACACACACACACACACACACACACACACACACACACACACACACAGCTAGTTGGTTCTAGGTTGGTAAACGCCCTTGCCTGTCACCTGGCAGGATAAGGCGTTCGGGTCGCTAAGGTTGGTAAAGATTTTCATTTATGAGCAGGAGGACGTGGCGTGGTGTGGCCTCACCCTGAGATCGGATTATGAGATCTCTAAGCTCTGCCCGGAAGGATGATAACTAGAGATCACGAATTCAGCACGTGATCCTCAAGACCGAGACTGAATTACACACACACACACACACACACACACACACACACACACACACACACACACACACACACACTCTTACACACAGTTATGACAAATAGACAGAAAGAGGTAAACGAAAAGACACACACAGAGAGACAAAGAAAAAAATCAACGCCACATCACGTTTTGTGACGAGAAGTTTCCACAATTTACATTTCTTTATTTACAAATTCAACAAAGAGCCCAGACTCGGATGCGAGGGCGTGTGGGCGGCGACACCTCCACACGGTTGGTCTTCCTGTCACTTTGTTAGCTGGGAAGAGAGAGTGCAAGTGTAAAATCCCAGCGTGATATAACTTCCTCCTACACTCACCCTCCCACTCACTCACTCACCCACTCACTCACTCACTCAGGAGCCTAATCAGATTTTTTTCTTAACTTCTCGCCTTCCTACACGTGTCAATTTGTTTCTTCCTTCATTTCACTTATACTTCTCGACAAGACCTCACTCGGGTAACGCCCCTCGCGCCACCACGACCACCACCACCACTTTGCAGCACCTCACAGTACTCACCCTCATCACCCACATCACGTTCCACCTTGCTATTCCACACGCCCCGCCTCATCCACGTCCATACACATCTGGTTCCTGCCCCGCCACCACTACCACGACCCCCAACACCTGTCCTCTCAAACCATCCCGGGCAATAACGACCTTGATCAGAATGCTGAGGTGTATCTTAGGGCGTGACGGCGAATACAAGACGAGACGAGGTGCAGGAGAAGGAGAGAAGAGGAGGAGAGAAGAGGAGGAGAGACAGAGATGGAGAGAGGGCGAGGAAAAAAAAAGTGCGCCAGGGTTCGTAAAACTTTATCACACTAATTTGGATATGTTTAATGCTCTCTCTCTCTCTCTCTCTCTCTCTCTCTCTCTCTCTCTCTCTCTCTCTCTCTCTCTCTCTCTCTCTCTCTCTCTCTCTCTCTCTCTCTCTCTCGTACTTGAACACGCAGCAGGGACAGAGGGAGAGAAAGAAAGAGGCACTTCAGTGGGAGCACAATAGGTGATGAAGTGCGTATCAGAAGAAGCCCGAAGGAGATAAATGAATGAAAGAATAGGAGAGAAGGGAGGAATGATAAAAAGGAAGAAAATTATTACCTACAGAAAAAGAAAAAAACAGAGCATAGTGGGAAGGAGGAGAAGATGGAGAGAGGGAAGGAGATGAGCGCAAAAGAAAGTAAAAAAAGAGTTGATAATATTTTTTAATCAACTCAGATACAACGAAGGACTGTTAATGAGCAAATCTTTTACCTGAGAGAGAGAGAGAGAGAGAGAGAGAGAGAGAGAGAGAGAGAGAGAGAGAGAGAGAGAGAGAGAGAGAGAGAGAGAGAGATTGTGTATAACTGAATGAATATGATAGAATTTTACTCTCTCTCTCTCTCTCTCTCTCTCTCTCTCTCTCTCTCTCTCTCTCTCTCTCTCTCTCTCTCTCTCCCTTCTGATCTTCATTCCCTTCCCTCTCTGCCTTCTCTTCATTTGTCATTCTCCTCTTCGTTTTCCAACATCCGCTTTAGATCTCTTTCTTTTCTCCTCCTCCTCCTTCTCCTCCTCCTCCTCTTCCTCCTCTTCTTCCTCCTCCTTCTCCTCCTTCTCCTCCTCCTCTGCTACCTTCTATGTCTGTACTATGAGAGAGAGAGAGAGAGAGAGAGAGAGAGAGAGAGAGAGAGAGAGAGAGAGAGAGAGAGAGAGAGAGAGAGAGAGAGAGAGAGAGAGAGAGAGAGAGAGAGAGAGAGAGAGAGAGAGAGAGAGAGAGAGAGAGAGAGAGTATAAGACGACACGTAAAAGACTGACGGCATAAAAATAAAATCAACATAGAATTAAATCCACTTCTCACCTCTTCTTTTATGTCAACTTCTTCCTGTCTGTCTGTCTGTCTGTATACATATCTGTCTGTCTGTCTGTGTCTGTCAATTCCCTTTCCATTCACTCTTCAGACGCTGGGAAGGCAACAAGAAGGAAGAGAGGGAGAAAAAAAGAAAAAAAAAACACATGCATATTTAAGAGATTTCAAGAATGAGATGAGAGAAGGAATGTGTCGCGCCCTTTCCTGCCTGGAGAAATAAGCTGATTACCTCTGAGCCGCAAACAAAATGGGACAACAGAAACAAGACGGAAAATGTTTGTCTGGTGCTGTGTGGGAGGCGCAGAGGGACAACACACTTTTACATTCCTGGTGCTGCTGATTCTGCTTCTCAGGTGACGAGGGCCACGACGAGGTGAGGGGCGTGATAAGGAAGCCTGAGGGGAGAGCGGTGAGGATTGGTAGTAGCAGGAGTGGGTAGCTGTATGGAAAATACTCTCAAGACGGCTGATTGGTAAAGAAGACGGGATGAGAAAGTGGAGGAGTAGAGGAGGATGAAGGTGTGGAAAGTGATATGAACAGGACAGAATGACGAGTAGGTATAGTGATATGAAAATTCTATAGTACGAGTAGTGTGTTGTATTGGTAAAGTTAAGGAACATATCATCAAAAGGCTAGGATGACGAAAAAAAAAATGTAAAAAATGTACATGCAAAAGAGTCAAAAGTTTGAAAAGTACTACCAAAAGGAACATTTATGAAAAAAAGAATGAAAAGAAGAAAATGCATAAGGAAAAAAAGTGGGAACATGGAAAATAATAAAAAGAAATGCATGAGAGAACGAAAATCATGAAGTAGAAGAAAATGTGTGAAATTGATTCTCCAATGGATATGAAAGAAAAATATGAAGAAAAAACGCAGAATAAGTGACAAGAACCGACCGAAATGCTAAAAAAGATTGTATACAACGCAACCACTGACTGTAATGAATAAAACTCGGCGTATAAAAAAAATAAAAAAAACGTAAAATATCAAACAGAACAAGCGAAGCGAAAGTCTAAGAAGATTTGAAACTGATACGAGGGAAGAAAAAAACAAGCAGACTTAAGAAGATTTACGTGCGGAATCAAGTTGGAAGTTAAAAGCAGAGAGAGAGAGAGAGAGAGAGAGAGAGAGAGAGAGAGAGAGAGAGAGAGAGAGAGAGAGAGAGAGAGAGAGAGAGAGAGAGAGAGAGAGAGAGAGAGAGAGAGAGAGAGAGAGAGAGAGAGAGAGAGAGAGAGAGAGAGAGAGAGAGAGAGAGAGAGAGAGAGAGAGAGAGAGAGAGGAATAACAACATGAACCACCACCACCACCACCACCACCACCACCACCATCACCACCACAGCTGTCTTACGCAGATAACCAAGATTCCGCGAACTTCCTCCCTCCATGTCCTTCACCTTGTCTCCTGCTCTCTCTCTCTCTCTCTCTCTCTCTCTCTCTCTCTCTCTCTCTCTCTCTCTCTCTCTCTGACTTAAGCTCCTCTTCCTCCTTTCACAGTTAGTTTTGCCTCAGCGACCTGTTGTAGTGTGTGTGTGTGTGTGTGTGTGTGTGTGTGTGTGTGTGTGTGTGTGTGTGTGTGTGTGTGTGTGTGTGTGTGTGTGTGTGTGTGTGTTTGTGTACCCAGTAAGAGTAGTGTCCCCTCTGTCGCCCGCCCACACACACACACACACACACACACACAGACACACAGACACACACACACACTGGTGCTGCCACAAAATTGAGGAAGAAAGAGCTGTGTGCTGCTGTCGAGCTACGTACATTGTCCATACGTATTTTATTATTAATCTCTCTCTCTCTCTCTCTTGTTCTCCGCTTTCATCCACTACATAACACCGCAAGATCGCACATAGCAGCTCATAACCCAGCACCACATCGCATCCCTCCACACATCACACTACATACATATTCCATCACACTCCACATTACAAGACACATCCCATCCACATCCCCTTTTCACTTCCCTTCCTTGCTCATGTTAAACCTCCCACTAACACAATCTACATCCCTCAAGCGATACACAACACGCAGTTAATTCTTTCCTTCCACTACTACAATACCTACGTTATCTTCACGCTTCCCTACATGTGGCTGGGTTCCTTTTTATGCTGCCTCCTAGTTTCTCTATCCTACACACCAGCCAGGCGGGACTACTACGCTCTTGCAGTGTCAACAGTCACACAAAACGTTTCAATGGTTGGTTGTGTGTTGGAACAGGAACGTGGAGACCGGCAGCATGCATTATGGAGGAGCAGGAAGAGGAGGAGGAGGAGGAGGGAGAACATGGGGACACAGGAGGAGGACGAGAATGACAAGGTCTGGTATTAGAATGAGGAGGTCGAGGAGGGGGAGGAGGACGGGGAACAGGAGGAGGGAAATGTGGACATTGGTGAATATGAAGCGTATAGAAAAAAATAACATTGGTAGATGGTGATAGAAAGACCACGGAGACGAGCAGAAGGATGTAGGGATGTGTATGAGTAAACGATTCGCAGATGAGAGCGTGCAGAACGAAAACGAGGAGGCGTGAAAGAGGATGAAAGAAGGAAGGGAGAGGGGAGAAAAGTGGATTACAGAGAGAGAGAGAGAGAGAGAGAGAGAGAGAGAGAGAGAGAGAGAGAGAGAGAGAGAGAGAGAGAGAGAGAATGATCGCCTGGTGTGCTTCAAGTTGATCTGTTTGCAAATCTCGTTACCTGAGTGCTACGGACAGCTTTTATGGGACACCTGCACCGCTCAGGTAGCAGGTAAAGTGGCTTTCGAACGCGTTAATTGTATTGCACGGCACGGCCACGGTAACTCTCTCACCCCTTTTTCACGCACCCGTAACATCGCTGCTCAAAAAAAAAAAAAAAGGAAAAAAATAAATAAAAGGGTGTTGTCCGTGTACAATCTCTCCGCGTGGTGGTGAGTGACACTGAACTTCATTCCAGTACGTAGACGAGGCAAACTGTGCATTCCCTCTACGTTTTAAAGGCCACGCCACGGAATGAGCGGTCGATACCCACAACGAGTCTATTTTCCCCTTTGCCGTGATCGTTTAACATTTTAGGTGCTCTCCATATCCTCGTATTTCATCGCATTCACTGGTTGAGGGGACTAAAAGGCGCTCAAACTAAACGGTAACGTGTCCTTATTTGAGTAGGTTTTTCTCCTTTCTGTTTACACGCGCCCGTATTTCAAGAGTGATAAAATCTTGACTCATTTACTTCTTTTCTCGGTTAAATCGGCGAGTGTGGCCCGTAAAAGCTATGTTCTCTTGTTGAGACTATTTTCGAAGGTTATAGAGGTGATTAGTCATGTTAGGTTAAATTAGGTTACGTTAAGTTAGCCTATTGAGGTAATTGGTCAGGATAGGTTAGGTTAGGTTAAGTTAGGTTAGCCTTTAAAGGTGATTGCTCAGGTTTGAATAGGTTAGGTTAGGTTAGGTTAGACTAATGAAATGAATAATCAGGCTCTCATTGGTGTTTCCCTTTGATGATTCAGAATTCTTGTTAAAGCTATCACTGCAATCATTAAAAAAAAATCTTTAAAAGGCTCCACTAACTTGCAGTAACATCTGTTTGTATTAACGGAAATCAGACACTAAAGGGTTAAAGAATATCACCCATGGTACCGATGGTCAGCTTAAACCAACCAGTAAACGTACCTTTCATTAAACCTCGCCTTCTTTTACCTATTACACTTTGACATAGAACTATTCTTAACAAAAAACTATAGGTAGGACTACTTCTTATGCCTTAAGGGAGACAGGACAAAGTGATATGCTCCGCGGAAAACAAGTCCCGAACAACGCATTGTCTTTTAGGGGACGAGGAGTTGAAGGTTAGCCGCCTGATCGGAAAACAAGATGCCTGGAGTGTTGTTTTGCTTCGCTCTTACTGCTTTTTATTTTAACGCCTTACTAGAGAGAGAGAGAGAGAGAGAGAGAGAGAGAGAGAGAGAGAGAGAGAGAGAGAGAGAGAGAGAGAGAGAGAGAGAGATTAAAACAAAGAAAAGACAAACTGAGAAACAGAGTGATAGATACATAATATTGACAAAACATCACACACACACACACACACACACACACACACACACGCGGAAGTGGAATGGTTAAGACAGCGGTGTGGGTTTAGCGTTACCATGGCTACCCCTCCGCCACCACAACCCGCAACTAGGCAACCCCAAGTCAAGAAGATTCGCCGACCTATTTGTTTGCACCACCTTTTCATACTCGCGCCTCCCTTCCCTCTAACCCTCAAACCTCCATCTCTCCACTCGTACACCAGTCCATCCCTTCCATCCCGATACTACGACGCACACACGATACAAGGCAATACCGAACATGTCTAACATTCCGTGCCAGGGCGTTTATTGGTCGTGTCCGGGGGTGGCGGGTGTCCAGGCGGCACGAGGAAGGGACGGCAAGATAGTGTTCCCTCTCAGGCACCATGTTATCGTTATCCAGCGTGACCTTGAACTCCGTGATGTGGGTCAGTGGTTAGCGCCCTGACGGCTTTAATAGGGGCAGAGAGAGAGAGAGAGAGAGAGAGAGAGAGAGAGAGAGAGAGAGAGAGAGAGAGAGAGAGAGAGAGAGAGAAAGTATTATGTAGGAATTGAGAGACAGAGGGATTGTGTTTCCCGTGTAATGATGTTACGTATTCATAGTATACAATAAAGATGTGTTCGCGTGCTCCCGTTTTTCCGCTCTCTCTCTCTCTCTCTCTCTCTCTCTCTCTCTCTCTCTCTCTCTCTCTCTCTCTCTCTCTCTCTGCAATGAGGTTTACGGCGCTCTTTGCAAAGCCTCTCTCGAGCTGCTCCGATGACGCGCCTTTTTATTGGTATCAATATTTTTTGCCACGCTTTTAGTGGTGTGCTTTTTATTTGACTATTGGTAAATTCAGCGTTTTACATTTCCTGTGTGTGTGTGTGTGTGTGTGTGTGTGTGTGTGTGTGTGTGTGTGTGTGTGTGTGTGTGTTGTGCTTACGGGATAAACAATTGCCTCATATGATAATTAATTATGCTTATTAGTGTCTCATGGTTAAAAAAAAAAGTAATAAAATTTCAGCATAATAACCTTAAATATTTATTCTGGATGTGTCTATGAATATTTCAATGGCTGCTTATTGCTTATTCAAGAGTTTTTATTCACGCTGCACAAAAACACCTCAGCACAGACGAGAGATGCTGGGGACGAGTGGAAAGCAAGACCAGGATTGGGTACGGCGCGTCTCTTAGATTTATTTCCAGTTATGTTTTCTTCTTTATTTCTTACCTCACTTGTTTTGCCGCGGAGTTAAACAGCTTGGGAGAGAGAAAAAAAAAGGAACGATCATGTATTTGCAATGTAGCACTTAACATATAAACCTCTATTTAGGTTGTGTTATATATATATATATATATATATATATATATATATATATATATATATATATATATATATATATATATATATATATATATATATATATAAATAATAATAATATACTGCATGACATCAAAGCATCATCCTCATCATCATTATCGTCATCACCATCATCAACAGCGGCGGCAGTATCACACGCTCGCTGCAGAACAAAAGCTACACGTCTGTACCGAGCCACTCCCAAAAAGCCTCTCACTTTATCTTTGCTCCTATTTCTCTCTTCTCTGCCTCATTTCATCCTCTCCGTTATTCTAACGCTTCACATGTTATCTGTTAGGAAAATTATGCATCCTACTGGTGTTCACTATTTATATTATATTACCGACTAGTGAAGCTTTGATTGATAAGATTGACCAAGTGTTCTAACTTCTTAGCGATACATTGGTTACAAGGATAGACCACTTCACTGGAACACAGAACGCTTCCTTGACAACCTTTTATCTGAACAAAAGTGTCTCAGTTATTTCTTTTCCCTGAAGGCTGTCAGCCTCATCAAGGTACGGAACACTTGCTGCCTCAACCTTCCCGTGTATCTTCTCCTGCAGAGAGAGAGAGATACGAAGCTCGCTACTGAATGAATTTTCATGTCTATTTAGATCGAGTCATCTTTCAGGTAGTCGTCCATATAGGCACGTATATTGCCTTATTCCTCAAAGGGACATGAAAGGTAAAGAGAAAAGGTCCTCACAAACATTTTCTGCCCGGACTTGGTTGTGTCGTCCATCACACAGCTAGTCCTTATGATTCCAGCGAGATTCGGTCACGGAAACACTGACAAGACACACTGGTGTTGGCTGCATTTTGATTACATCCTTTAATTTTGTTTCGTATTATTTTCATTATACTTATCTAGATTTTTTCCACGAATAGGCAAGTGTTGGTGGTTTCATATGGTTTCATATTATAATAACTATTTCAACACAAGCAGCAGGCGGCCCTGGCGGGGTGACAGCCGCCGTTGTTTAGCACCGCGGTCACGGTGCGCGCGCTGCCGGAGCAATAAATAAACTCTACACCGTAAATTGCCCGGCGACGGCTCTTTTTCTTTGCAACACTGAAAACCTTAAACACAACATAATAAGATAATTTCTTGGAAAGCGCCATATAATACATACACATACATAACTGGTCCCCATGAAAGTTGCCATAATATTCTTACAAGAAGATTCACAATGGTGTGTGTGTGTGTGTGTGTGTGTGTGTGTGTGTGTGTGTGTGTGTGTGTGTGTGTGTGTGTGTGTGTGTGTGTGTAAAAGAGACCAGAAACGGTCTTGTCAACACCCTGGGAATACACAAAAGTATAAAACTATTATTATTATTATTATTATTATTATTATTATTATTATTATTATTATTATTATTATTGTTATTATTATTATTGTTAATACCATTGCTGCTGTCATCATCCTCACCATCATCATCATCATCATCATCATCATCATCATCATCATCATCATCATTATAATTAACAATTTTTATCACATTACTGTTCTTGAAAATGCTCCATGACATCTTGTCTTTTCGTTTTCAGATCAAAGGTTGAGGAGGAGGAGGAGGAGGAGGAGGAGGAGGAGGAGGAGGAGGAGGAGGAGGAGGAGGAGGAGGAAAAGGAGGAGGAGGAGGATGGTGTAACTGAAGCTGTGTTGTCTGTATTGGTATCCAGCCCTAACACCTTTCCCCTACCCCCCTTCACCCTCTCCACCACTATCCTAATGTCCTGTGTCCCTTACCATCCCTCCCTCCTCTCCCCGCCGCCCCAGACGCCCCTGTCCCCAGCGAGGCCTGAGCCCAGCAGCCTCCTTCCCGCCGCCTGCACCGCCACAATCCAAGTAAGACGTATTGCGGCCCCGAGCGTCAAGGCGGCAAGATCCGAGAAAGACAATCACCAATTTTGGAATTTGGAGGAACTTGCAATCTTCGTGCGATCCAAATTTTGTCAATTCTGAAATTATTTTCTTGGCTGAATCTCCTTTCATGATCATTTTAAGAAAGGAAGTTTAGTTTCCGGTGCAGGGAGCGTTTTCAGAGGAGAGGATAATAGTGTTTTAGTATTATGGAGTTAGAATTTCTTGGCAGGACGACCGACAGTGATGGAATTTTAAATGAAATTCCGAGAGATACATGATAAGAAGTCGCCTGAAGAATCTACAAGGTGGAATGTGTCAGCCAAGGAAGAGCGAAGGACGAGTGAGGAAAGTTGTCAAGAAATGCCATAGTCTGTAATAATTTTCGACGAGTCTCCAATGCTGGAAACACGAAGTGGCGGAGCGACGCAGGCGTTGTGTGTGTTGTGTTGGGTTGTGTTGTGTTGTGTTGTGTTGGGTTGGGTTGTGTTGTGTTGCCTTGACGCCAGGAAAGCAAGGCAAGAGGAAAGGAATTATATAGTAGAGAAAAAGACGTAAGGAATACATAGATGAATGAAACAATAATAACAGACGTTGGGCAGAAAAAAAAATTGCTTTGCAAGAAAAAAAGAAAGAGGGAGGGAAATGGCTATATGGAGGAACAGAGAGGAAGGAAAGAAAAAAAAAGGGGGGCAGAAAGGGAGGGATGTGTGAAGGAGAAAAGTAAGACAGAAATGAAGGAAGACATGGATGAACGGACGGCGAGGCAAGAAAGGAAGGAAAAAGAAGTGATCCAGAAAGTTAGAGGGAGATGGATGGATGAAGGGACAGTGGAGGAGGAGGAAAGAGAAAAAACGAGCAGAAACTAAGGGAGAAGAAGGGAAGGAGGGAGAGAGTGAGGCAGAAAGGAATGGAAAAATGGAGGGACGGCGAGGGAATAGGGGAAGGAGGAAAGGAGTGAGGTAGAAAGGGAGAGAGTGATGAATAAGGGAAGGTGGTAGAAATACTCATAAAAGGTTACAGGTGCCTTACATAAGGTAGTCGCCATTCTACAAACGTATCTTATGTTCACTATACTTCGCTAAAAATGAAAGCAATGCACTCTTGAAAAGCGCCTCCCATTACCTACGAGGCAGGTGACTCTTAATAACTACAAGAAATCAGCACTTACATCACAGCCGTTGCTATATGAAAAATGATAATAATAATAAATAAGTAAATAAAACTTTTACGTGAAAATTCACTAACTGACAACTAACTATGAGAGAGACGACTCAACATTAAAGGAATATGATAACACACACACACACACACACACACACACACACACACACACACACACACACACACACACACACACACACACCTTCATCACCAAACAAAAGACCATATCCACCAATTATAATAGAAAACATCGCATGCCTAACTTCTCCTTTAACTAATTATATCTCATGACATACAAAAACACACCACTACCACCACCATCACCACCATCAAAGAAAACTTGGCGGCAAACACACAGAGGACTCGGTTGAAGAGGCACGCACGAAGCAGCTTGACAGGCAGCCTCCCGCAGCCACCCTCCTCCGTCCAACTTTGGCAGGACCTGAGAAGTCTGGGGCTGCGGGGCTGGGGACGGGAAGGGGAGAGGAGGAAGCGAAGGGTGTGGAGCAGGAAGGAGAGGGTTCAGACGGTGGAGAGAGAACAAGGGAAAGAGAAAAGGTGGTATAAAGTCGCAACAGGAAGAAAATAGAGTGACACTTGTGAACTCTGCTCAAGTTTCTCTAATGAATGTATCAAGCGAGCCACCGAGGACCCGCCACTTAATTAAGGGACTTGCCTGTTTTGTTCCCTGGTGTGTGTGTGTGTGTGTGTGTGTGTGTGTGTGTGTGTGTGTGTGTGTGTGTGTGTGTGTGTGTGTCTGTGTGTGTGTGTGTGTGTGTGTGTTTTGTTAAATGAATGTAGCAACTTTGTAATATGCAGTACTTAAACTTTATAAATTATTAATATTGTGAGAATATGAAGAAATCAACTTAAATTTTCCTCTTCTTCCTGCTCGTCGTCCTCCTCCTCTTCCTCTTCCTCTTCCTCTTCCTCTTCCTCCTCATCATCATTATTATCGTCATCGTCTTCAGCGTTTTCCTCTTCATTTCCATCCCCTTTAACTTTACATTGTCCTTGACCGCAGAAATATATTGTCGATCTCTCAAATCTCATAATCCTTCCATTTTCACATTGTTTATTATCATTTGTTTACCCCCTACCCTCTCTCTCTCTCTCTCTCTCTCTCTCTCTCTCTCTCTCTCTCTCTCTCTCTCTCTCTCTCTCTCTCTCTCTCTCTCTCTCTCATGCCAACACACTTTATCAGTCATCCCTCACATCTACAGACTTAACGCCGGGCTGCCTCTAAAGCCGATAATGGCAAAGGAAGTCTAGGGGCGAGCAGTCCACATAAACACCTTGATTTCTGCGTGTATTATTCTTCTTTCTGTGGTTCTCTCCCTTGAATGTTATTTACTGTCGCACCGCAAGGACGTTGGTCGCTCCTTTGCCAGATGGGGTGTATATAATGTTATTGTAGTAAAAAGGTACCAGGGATTACAGTCTGCCATCAATAATTCACGACCTGCAAAATGGATTATAAATTTGTGTCAGCTCGCATCATCGCAGGTACTGGTACTGAAGAAGAGAACTGCATGGCTTCTCAGCTCTGACAGAAATCCAAAAAATGAAGAGAGAGAGAGAGAGAGAGAGAGAGAGAGAGAGAGAGAGAGAGAGAGAGAGAGAGAGAGAGAGAGAGAGAGAGAGAGAGAGAGAGAGAGAGAGAGAGAGAGAGAGAGAGAGAGAGAGAGCGTGTAGTGTCACTTGCAAAATTCCAAGGGGTTGTTGGAAAGAAAAAAAAAAGCAATTCAATAAACATTTACATTCCAGTGGGAGAGGACGCCGGAGGGAGTTAGTTTTTGAGGAAAATTTTCAGCCTCGGTTGTGGACCTCGCAAAAGAAAAAAATAAATAAATAAAGCAAAATCAATTAGATAAGATACCGTATAATGCTACGTAATGTGACACACCATACACACACACACACATCTGGAACACTCACCACAACTAACAGTCTCTGCAGCAACCCGCACAGGAGGTACTCACCTGGAAAGGAAAAAAAAAACATGAAAATTAGTAAAAATTTGCAATGAAAATAAGTACTTGATAAATTCTAAACCTAAAGACAGGAGTCACCGAGCTGTGTTTCTGTGCAGAATGATTCCTTCTCATCTTGTCAGGAGCTCTCATAACTTGGCAGTCGTTACCTTAAGCCCTCGGTAAGTCATATTATTGTGACAAAAGAGAACACTAATAACAGAGAAAATGATTGTGCTGCAGCTGAGAACAGAAAAAGTTAAGGAAATGGTACACCTTATTCCAAGCATGAATATCTCTGACAGAAAGT